>NC_041411.2:29353980-29566480 GCF_900747795.2 Erpetoichthys calabaricus
CAGTTCTGCATTTAGTGATCTTTATTTAATGTAACAAGCAAGTCCTAGACAAAATTATTGCAACAATAAAGTAGAAACCCCAACCAATCAGATTATAGATACTCTTGTAATTCCATAAGTGCTAGACAAAATGGTAAATATGAATAAAACTTTAAATAAAATGGAATTAAACATATATTTGCTACTGACCCTTCCAGTACAGAATTAAGACAGTTTGGGAACACTGCAAATTTTTTAGTTGACCAGTAATCTGAAATGGTATTACCATTACTTATGGAAATCATTCAGTCACAACAGTAAACCTTCTTTTGATAAACTTTTATTTGTCCACAGCAAGCTAGTAATATATTGTTGGTGTAAGGACTTTTTCAAATTGTTTTGGAGCAGATTTTTTTCGGTGTGGTGAGCTGGCACCCTGCCCGAGGTTTGTTTCCTGCCTTGTGCCCTGTGTTGGCTGGGATTGGCTCCAGCAGACCCCCGTAACCCTGTAGTTAGGATGTAGCGGGTTGGATAATGGATGGATGGATGGATGGATTTTTTTCATTTACATTACGTTTTGCACTTCAGTCACAACGACAAGTTCCATTCATTCCTAAATCATAAAAGCGTAGGGTTTGTGGTCAAAATTTTTCAACACAGAGAGGGTCTGTACTGAAACGCTCATCATCTGTGAGCGAGATGCCGCTTATAACCTGGCAGCAGTTTGAACTGTGGAGTCGGTTGGCTGACGACCTTTTCCAGTTTTCCAATTTCATTTCTTTCCAAAAGAGGCAAAGTAAACAGTAAGGTGTATTTTCTGTGATAGCTGCAAAAAGTGTTCATTGCATGGTTTGTCTATGTTTATATTTTGCACGGAAAATTAGACTGGTGTGGCAAATTCCTTCAATTTCGTTGTTCCTTTGTAAAAGTGACAATGACAATAAAGATCTATCTATCTATCTATCTATCTATCTATCTATCTATCTATCTATCTATCTATCTATCTATCTAATATAGTGCCTTTCATTATCTATCTATCTATCTATCTATCTATCTATCTATCTATCTATCTATCTATCTATCTATCTATCTATCTATCTATCTATCTATCTATCTATCTATCTATCAGTTCAGATGAAAAGCAATGAACCTTGCATGTTGGTTGATGACAGTGGAAAGAGGAAAATGAAACTTTAAAAAAAAGTCTGGGTGCCCGCCGTTGTTAGGAAGATGCAATTCTACAAAATCTAGGCCTGCTGGCTGCCCTATTCCCTTACTTTGCATTCTAGACCATATTTTGATTCAGCATACATCTGATGTTTTTGGTGGAATACAAAAGTTGGTGTATCTCTTGTAATGCTAATGTCCAGTGTCGCTTGTACACTGCAACTCGCAGTCTGTGATGGATTTAACAGGCGTGCTAACTGTGGTACGAGGCTATCTAAGCCTTCCCAAGATGGCTGCCATTTGAGTGTGTTCTCCACTATCGGCCTGACAGTAAAGCAGCTGCATATGTGAGTGGCTTAAGAACCCGTTAATATGATCTTGTTCCTAAACAAAAATACACAAAAAACATTTTTAGTAATGCAAAGAAACAGTTTGTGACATGTTTTCACATAACATTTGGGAAAAGTCTTATATATGATGGGCATTAATAAGAGCTCTTTCCTTTGGATTAATTTCTGTGTAAACAAGTAGAGTTATCATTTTAAAAGGGGGCTGACTACTCACTACGGCATTTGATCATAATTTGTATCCCTACTTGAAATCCATCCATCCATCCATCCATCATCCAACCCGCTGAATCCGAACACAGGGTCACGGGGCTCTGCTGGAGCCAATCCCAGCCCACACAGGGCACAAGGCAGGAACCAATCCCAGGCAGGGTGCCAACCCACCGCAGGACACACACAAACACACCAAGCACACACTAGGGCCAATTTAGAATCGCCAATCCACCTAACCTGCATGTCTTTGGACTGTGGGAGGAAACCCACCCGGACACGGGGAGAACATGCAAACTCCACGCAGGGAGGACCCGGGAAGCGAACCCAGGTCCCCAGGTCTCCCAACTGCGAGGCAGCTCTACTTGAAATGAATGCCTTTATTGCAGATGTGCACTGTCAAACTTCATGTTCTGCTGCACTTTTTAAAGTTTAGAGTCTGTTCTCAGCATCAGGGAAAGCTCATTGTGAGGTCTGGTAACAGTGCGGAAACTGGGAAATGAAGACAGAATTTAGAGGGGCAAATCAAAAGAATGGCTAGAGGAATAGAAGCAGTAATGAGAGAAAATGTTCATCAAATTATATTTCTCAAGACCAAGTCCAATTCAAAAGCACATTCCTGGTTGCTTAGATCCTATCACAAAATAACTAAATGTACAAGTAAAGATTTTAATTTTAAGCACTGCTGTGTGCTGCGCTCCTTTATTATCGCTGTATAAATCCCTCCAACCGCTAACACCAGCGATAGGAGTGAGGTGCTTAATGAACTCTACCAGGCCATTAGTGAACAGCAAACAGCGCACCTGGATGGATTCCTCATCACAGCAGGAGACTTCAACCACGCAGATTTAAAAGCTTTATTGCCTAAATTATACCAACATGTGGACTTTCCTACAAGAGGAGACAACTCACTGGATTTGGTGTATACAACCTGCAAGGGAGCCTACAAGGCCTCCCCCCCTCCTCCACTTAGGTCTCTCTGATCACATCACCATCATGCTGACACCTGCATACAGACCTAGAGTGAGAACCATCAGACCAACACAAAAGCAGGTATGGGTATGGCCAGAGGGCACCTCCAGTGCTCTAAGGGACTGTTTTAGCACTACAGACTGGGACATTTTCAAACAAGCAGCCACTTACAATGACCATACAGACATTGAGGAGTATACTGAGGTGGTTACAGCATACATTGCAAAATGTACTGATGATGTCACCCATTACAACAATATCACTGTTCATGGTAACCAGAAGCCATGGCTGACAGGAGAGGTCCACAGGCTTCTGAAGATTCGTGACGCAGCCTTTAGGGCCAGTGACACTGTAGGACTAGCAACAGCCAGAGTCAACCTGTCACGCGGCATCAGGGAAGCAAAAAAGCAGTACAGCAAGAAAATATCTGGACACTTTAGCACGAGAGATGAACAGTCTCTCTCGCGTGGCATCTACCACAGATGTGTGAAGGTGACATCACACTGCTTAACTGCCTAAATTACTTCTTTGGCTGGTTCAAGACACAAAAGAGCACACTAGCACAGAAAACCATTTCCCCCCGGGCGAGCAGGCCATACGTCTGTCCCCAGCCAGCGTGAAGAGAACCCTTTCTAGGATCAACCCACGGAAGGCAGTCGGACCAGACAACATACCTGGTCATGCTTTGAAGGATTGTGCTGAGGAGCTCAAGGATGCCCTTGCTGACATCTTCAACATCTCCCTGGATCAAGCTGTTCCCACATGTTTTAAAGTCACAACCATAATTCCTGTCCCTAAGAAGCCCCTCCCATCTAGCTATAATGACTATCGGCCCGTAGCACTGACTTCCACCATCATGAAATGCTTTGAGCGGCTGGTTATGTAGAGCATTAAGTCCATTCTTCCCCCCTCCCATGACCCGTTTCAGTTTGCATACAGGTCAAACAGGTCCATAGAAGATGCCATTTCTGATGCTCTCCATCCAGCCCTCACCCACCTGGACACAAAGAACTCCTTTGTGCGAATGTTGTTCTTAGATTTTAGTTCAGCATTCAACACAATCATTCCCCAGCAGCGAATCCAAAAACTCAGCCATTTGGGACCCAAGACCTCTCTCTGCAACTGTGTGTTGGACTTTCTTACAGGGAGGCCACAAAATGTATGAGTCGGCAATAACACCTCTAAGACCATGACATTGAACACAGGGGCCCCACAAGGGTGTGTGCTCAGCCCGTTGCTCTTCACCCTGCTGACCCATGACCATATACCAATCTACAGTTCCAATCACATTGTCAAGTTTGCGGACGATACAACCGTGGTCAGCCTCATCACCAACAATGACCAACAGGAACGAGGTGAGCCTTCTGGTCCAGTGGTGTAAAGACTACAATCTGTTCCTGAACGTGGGAAAGACCAAACAGATTGTGGTCGATTTCAGGAGCGGTCATTCACAGCACCCCCCACTGACCATCGATGGTGTAGCTGTGGAAAGGGTGAGTAGCACCAAGTTCCTGAGGACGTACATCTCAGAGGACCTCTCCTGGTCAGATAACACCACATCACTGGCCAAGAAAGCTCAAACCCGCCTCTACTTTCTACGCAAACTGAGGAGAGCACAAGTCCCACGCCCCATCATGTGCTCTTTCTATCGGGGCACAATCGAGAGCATCCTCACCAGCTGTATCTCTGTATGGAATGGAAGCTGCACTGCCTCCTGTAGGAAGTCCCTGCAACGCATAGTGGATGTGGCCAGTAAGATCATTGGTGCCCCACTGCCCTCCCTCAAGGACATTTTCCACACCCGCCTCACCCGTAGAGCCATTAGCATTGCTGGTGACTCCTCCCACCCCTTTCACTCCCTTTTTAGCCTCCTCCCCTCAGGGAAAAGGTACCGGAGCCTCCGAGCCCGCTCCACAAGACTGTCTAACAGCTTCATCCACCAAGCTGTCAGGATGCTGAACTCTGTCCACTACCTTCCCCCCTTGCCTCCTGCCCCTGGACCATAACAAGAGTCACTATCTACCAAGTACCCTACCTCAGCTGGTATTATATAAGGACTCAATATGACATCTGCTGCTAACTGTCTGTCTTTTTGTACATCTCATAAGCTACTCTATAATGAATCTTCTCATTTTTTTTTTACTGTAATTGGCTTTTGCACTAATGACTATTGCATATTGTACACAGGTCTACCTTACAAGTTCTAATGTTATTTATCTAATATGTTATACTTTATACTTTTTATATTTTATTGTACTACAAAGTTGAGAATGAAACAGTATTTCAATTCTCCTGTATGTTCTGCACATATAGTGAATTGACAATAAAAGGCTATTTGATTTGATTTGATTTGATTTGATATTAGAACCAAATCAAGTCAAGTCAAGTTGGGGCGCATGCACTGGTACAGTGCATTGCCTCACTCACCACACGATGAAACGACTCTGGATCCCGGTTGGCAACCTCCCAGGCAGACACGCGGTCCAGTTCCACCCTCTGGAAATGACCCTCTATCTGCCGCTACCAGGTGTTATGTGGGCGACCCCTTGGCCTGGTCCAGCCACTCAAGTCCTCAACAATGAGCGCCCTGTGAGCCAGATCACTCTTGGGGAAACGCGCCACATGGCTGTAGTGCCGTAACTGATGTTCCCTCACAATGCAGGTAATGTGCCTCATTCGGGACTCCATGAGCAATCGCTCATTCGACACAAAGTCAAACCAACTGTACCCAAGGATTCTCCGAAGAGACACAATACCAAAGGAGTCCAGTCTTTGTCTCAGGTCACTGGAAGTTTGGCCCTTTATGTCCACCAATATTGAATAACCTGCTTTCATTATTTTATTTAGTGGTACTCACATTAATTGGCCAAAAATTAGAATCTGTTTGTTCATCTATTTTCTTGACTGCTTAGGCCAAATTGTTGAGGCAGCATGCTGGATCCAAACCAGGGAGTAGTGAAAACGTGTGCCAAGTTGGTGCAAGATAAATCTGTTTAATTTTATTCACCTTCACTTTATTATACCATTTATTTGAATCTGTTTTGTCTAATAAAAAGGTTAATGTGATGTAAATCCTAAATTCACCTCTATATGTGGTTGGAAGCTTGTGTTTTCATTTTCAAATAGGAAGCTTAAAGGGCCACAGTAAACTACTTCTTGCAGCATGTTGGTGGACTTTCATGCCTGCTTATGTTGAGTTTGATTCCTGCTCTGTTTGCAGTTTTTGCTTTCACGCTGCTAATTTTCAAAGCAAACTTTTGCTCATTGAAGTGTAAGCTTCATATACTATACACTAGCCATGTGCGCCCAACTACGTTGCGCGTGTTAAAGTTGTCTGTGAAGGGCTCCCTGTTTAAACACGGCTGCCAGTCGTGAACTGGGCCCTTCGTCGTACAGCATTATGATTTTTTATAAGGGAAACAAAATTACAAAACAAAACCCTTGGACATTGATTCGATAGGAACGGCCTACTCGGAATCACTGTCCGAATAGTAATTATGTGGTGCTGTAGGAGCATTTCTGCTTCTCTCCGTTCACAGTCCGTCTCGTTTTCATGACGCTGTTGTTTCCTCTCACGATCTCTTCTCAACCTTTCTCCAATCTCGCAGGTTGCTTTGTGGCAATCCAAAGAGTAAGGCAATATACACGGAGCAATGGTTATAAAAGGGGGACACATAGGTATCCAGGCTCTTTAAAGCATAAATAGGAATCACTTCACAGACATGTGAGCAAGCCAGGGTACAACTGTGAGACGCGCAGCACTCGCCGGCTACAACGTAACAATAATTATTTCCGGAACGTGCTGTTACGTTGTCATTCATTTTACCCACTGTCTTTCTTTCATTCATATGTTACGTAGGCACGTACCTTTTATCTTCGGCAATCTCATTCTCTAACCAGGCCTCAGGAGCTAACCAGCGTAACACTGTCCACCACCCCTTTCGTTATTCCGGCACATTGTTGACATCCGTGAGTAACAACAACGTACTAAACTGGAAGGTGGTCTACGCATGCGTGGAATTCGCGGACAAACAAAGATCAAGATCCAAATGAAGATTATATATAAAGATTAGTTAATTTAAAGCACAACAATTTGTTTAGTTTGAATGTCTGTGTTTTGAGGTGTGACTGGAGTACTACAGTCTTCAGTAGTGTAAGCCTGGAGGAGATTCTTAATGCAATGCCTATGTTTTAGCTGTCTCTCTACTGCCATCTAGTGCTTCTTCTTCTAATTCATTCGCGGACAAACAAAGATCAAGATCCAAATGAAGATTATATATAGAGATGCTGCTGGCGGTGGGTGGGCTGTAATATGCAGCAAATGCACATGATTTCAACCAAGAAGTAGTTGTATATTCCACTTTGTTCAGGAAAGAAATTTACCCTTGGGTTGCAGGATGGGCAACCTCACAAATCTAGAATTCTGAGTGTAAATTCCACACTTGGACCTTTGCCTGTAAGGAGTTTACATGCTCTCCCTGTGCCTGACTGGGTTTTCAGCAGGTACTGTAGCTTTTCTCTCATCTTGTCAAAGACTTGCATGTTAGGTTTAATGATTCCACTGGCCTCATCTGTTTAAGCATGCATGATCGGGATAGGCTGGTGTCGTCTCCTGAGTAGACTCCTGCACTGCAGAGAAACTCTCGGACCCTGAATAGGATTAAAAGGGTTGGAGAATGTTGTGTTATTTTTCTGAAAACAAATAAACCAAGTATGTGGTTTAAACCACTTAAAAAACATCAGTACAAAATATAAAGCAATCTTTTAACATTTTAGAATATGGCAGCATTAGAACAATCTAGACGAGAACAAGCCATTCAGTCCAACAAAGCTTGCCAGTCCTATCCATTTATTTCTTCTTAAAAACACATCAATTCTTGTTTTGAAAGTCCCTAAAGTCCTACTGTCTACCCCACTACCTGGTAACTTATTCCATGTGTCTATAGTTCTCTGTGTAAAGAATTTCCTAATGTTTGTGTGAAATGTACCCTTAACAAGTTCCTAACTATGTGTCGGTGTTCTTGATAGACTCATTTTAAAATAACAGTCTTGATCCACTGTATTAATTACCTTCATAATTTTAAACACTTCAATCATGTTTCCACTTAATTGTCTTTTGCTTAAATTGAAAAGTCTCAGCTCTTTTAATCTTTCCTAATAATTCATTCACTGCAGTTCTGGAATTGGCGTAGTCACTCTTCTGTGGACTTTTTCCAGCACTGCTGTGTCCTTTTTATAGCTTGGAGACCAAAACTTCACACAGTACTCCAGATGAGGCCTCACCAGTGCGTTATAAAGCTTGAGCAGAACCTCCTTGGACTTGTTCTCCACACATCAGGACGCTATATAACTTAACAATCTTTTTGCCTTCTTAATGACTTCTGAACACTGTCTGGCAGTTGATAGTGTCGAGTCCACTAACTCCTAAATCCTTCTCATAAGGTGTACTTTTGATTTTCCCATTGTGTATTCAAACTTAACATTTTTACTTCCAACATGTAATACTTTACATAGATTCAATTGAATCTGCCCAAGCCTGTATGCTGTCCCTTGGTAATGAATCAAAGGATTCTAAATTATCTGCCAGTCCACCTAGCTTGGCATCATTGCCAAATTTAACCAGCTTGTTATTTATATTCCTATCCAAATGATTTATATTTGATAAATGGCAGTGGCTCCTTGCACCCTGTGTTGGCTGGGTTTGGCTCCAGCAGACCCCCATGACCCTGTAGTTAGGATATAGCGGGTTGGATAATGGATGGATGGATGGATATATGGCAGTGGCTTATCACTGACTCTTGTGGAACACCAGCCAATTCTAATAGGGTTCCTTGCACCATAACCCTCTTCTTCCTGAAATTGAGTTTCTGTTTCTTTCAGGCAAATTTTTAATAGAAATTGTAACAGTTCTGCCTCGTCCCTAAGCATTGTGTCTGAGCCAATTCTGCACCCATTTACACACAACAGAATGAAATCCCTCTTTTAGTTTGATGCCCAACCCCTAATGTGGCACCTTATGAAATGCTTTCTGAAAGTCAAGATAAATAATATCCTATGCTCCTCTTTGATCATATCCTTTTGTTTCCTCATAGAATTACAGCATGTTAGCAAAATACGACCTTCTTCGCCCGAACCCATGCTGACTGTTCAGTAAAACTCCTGCTTGTGCCATGTGTTCCTCAATCTTTCCTTAACAATTCCTACCATTAATTAGCTAGCTAGCTAGATAGATAGATAGATAGATAGATAGATAGATAGATAGATACTTTATTAATCCCAAGGGGAAATTCACATACTCCAGCAGCAGCATACTGATAAAAACAATATTAAATTAAAGAGCGATAAAAATGCAGGTATAACAGACAATAACTTTGTATAATGTTAACGTTTACCCCCCGGGTGGAATTGAACAGTTGCATAGTTTGGGGGAGGAATGATCTCCTCAGTCTGTCAGTGGAGCAGGACAGTGACAGCAGTCTGTCGCTGAAGCTGCTCCTCTGTCTGGAGATGACACTGTTTAGTGAATGCAATGGATTCTCCGTGATTGACAGGAGTCTGCTCAGCGCCCGTCGCTCTGCCATAGATGTCAAACTGTCCAGCTCCATGCCTACAATAGAGCCTGCCTTCCTCACCAGTTTGCCCAGGCGTCCCTCTTCTTTATGCTGCCTCCCCAGCACACCACTGCGTAGAAGAGGGTGCTCGCCACAACCGTCTGATAGAACATCTGCAGCATCTTATTGCAGATGTTGAGGGACGCCAGCCTTCTAAGGAAGTATAGTCGGCTCTGTCCACTCTTGCACAGAGCATCAGTATTGGCAGTCCAGTCCAATTTATCATCCAGCTGCACTCCCAGGTATTTATAGGTCTGCACCCTCTGCACACAGTCACCTCTGATGATCACGGGGTCCACGAGGGGATTGGGCCTCCTAAAATCCACCACCAGCTCCTTGGTTTTGCTGGTGTCCAGTTGTAGGTGGTTTGAGTCGCACCATTTAACAAAGTCCTTGATGAGGTTCCTATACTCCTCCTCCTGCCCACTCCTGATGCAGCCCACGATAGCAGTGTTGTCAGCAAGCTTTTGCACGTGGCAGGACTCCGAGTTGTATTGGAAGTCCGATGTATATAGGCTGAACAGGACCGGAGAAAGTACAGTCCCCTGTGGCGCTCCTGTGCTGCTGACCACAATGTCAGACCTGCAGTTCCCAAGATGCACATACTGAGGTCTGTCTTTAAGATAGTCCACGATCCATGCCACTAGGTATGAATCTACTTCCATCTCTGTCAGCTTGTCCCATTTACCTGCGATTCACGTTAATCTTACTGGCCTATAGTTGCATGGACCTGCCCGATCACTTTTTTTATATAATGGTGTAATATGTGCCATTTTCGATTTCTTTCGTAATTTCCCCAGTGCACAGTAACTTCCAAAAAATGAATCAAGAGTTTATATATGTACCCACTAAACTCCTTAAGAACTCGAGGATAAATATTATCTGGTCCTGGTGATTTGTTTTTGATTTCAGCCTATTTAATTTAAGCTGTACTAATTCCTTTCGAATTTCCAAATTACTCGGTACCTCCTTAGTAGTCCCTGTTACTGCTGGGAGGTTATCTACTTACTCATATGTGAAAACCTCAGAAAAACGTGAGTTTAGAGCATATTACTTCAACTTTTTTTAAATTCCCCTTTACTATTCCTGATGCACTTTATCTACTGCTTGATTGTTCGTTACCTGCTAAAATACTGAATCTGTTTGGGTCATCTTTCGCCTTATCTGCTATGTTCTTCTCTAACTGCCTTTTAGCTTCCCTAATATCCTTAATGGTTGTACTCATGTTCTCATACATACTGCATTTCACAATGGAGTTATTAATCTTATACACATTATACAGCTGGTTTTTCCTTTGCAGTTTCTTTTTCAGTTATTTGCTCACTGTGGAGTTTTTTCCCCTACTAATTCCAAATTTAGGTATGTATCTGTCCTGCATTATATGTAAAACCTGTTTTTTTTAACCTGTTCCCCTGCTCCTCAACTGTCTCCACACTTTTAAAATTTATCCCTGTCCATCCTCCTTAGGCTTTGCCTCATCTGCTCAAAATTTGCCCTACCAAAGTTAAACTTGACAGTTTTAGTTTTTGCATCTTTGCTCTTCTAAAACACAGAATTGTATTATGGTCACTTGACCGTAGTAGTTCAGTAACCTCTACACCCTCCAGTTCTGTCCTGATTATTATAAAATACTAATTCCAGAAACAGACTTTGCCCCCCGTATTGGTGGCATTGAAGACAAGTGGTTAGTATTGCTGCTTCATAAATCAGGTGTCCTGTGTTCAAATCTAGTGCCCATTTATTGTCCATGTTTACATTTTTGTTTCTATATATCTGCATGGGTTTTCCTCCAGTAACATTGTTTTCTTTTTGAATGTCAAAACGCATGCAGGTAAGGTTAATTGGCAACTTTAAATTGGCCTGGGTTTGTTGTGATGATCCAAAAATTGACCAGTACCAATATCTGGCTGGTCAGTTGTATTATAATTTTTTTCACATTTTCTCCCTCTTTAATAAAATTACTAAGACAGTAGAATATTAAGCACAGCAGTAGACTATTGAGATACTATGTGTTGCGCTGTGATGTTATTCACTCATTTGTATTCTAACAAAGCATTATGGTACATAGATGCTATTTAGTTTCAACTTTTTAGCCTAACTGAATGGGCGAGATTTTATCTGAGAGCTCCTTCAAGCCCCATTTTCTCTTCTTCTATTCTCTTGTTTGAGTAGAAAGGAGAGTAGATTTATTATCACTGGCATTAGTGAAGCAGATTGTGAGCTGTGATTGCCTAGAGGCTCTTATGTACTCTACATCAGTAAAGCATATGGCTGGGAAAGATTGCAACAGTATTCTTGATACCAACGTGGCAATGAAAGTAAATATGGGGCTCAAGGAAAACTGCATCTCCTTGTTGTTGTGGTCTTGATTGAAGTTTCATATAAACAGTTATTTATTTATTGGTGGTGTGTAGAATCGTGGATCACAGTCAGTTCCTTGGAATCAGAAATTTTTCAGCTGGGTTTCAGTTACTTTCAGGCAGATAGGCTTGTATTTTTAATATAAATAGTAACAGTTATACTTCTTCCCTAAGCATTGTCCAGCACATAAAGATCCCTGATCATTCTCCAGACAGTTGTGGTGTGGTTGTGTTACCACTTTACTCTTCAGCCACACAGAGCCCCACTTAGGACTTTTCACTTTACACAGGCCAATTACCACCCAGTAAAATTAAATATTTAAAACGAATATTACAGGTGCAAGAAACATTTCTTTACCCATTCGATTTACTTGGATTGCTGTATGAATTACTCGTAAAATTTAGGTCTGATCTTAAACTAATCCACACATTGCTGTGAGTAATTAATTAATGCAGAAATCCAGGTATTTGTGAAGGTTTAATGCACTTTTTCTTGAAACTGTATACAACATGGTATCTAACATGTAATAAATGCAGACACATCATAAATTCATAATGCATAAATGCATAATGCCTCAATGAAGCCTTCGGGCTCTCCGGACGATGTGGTGCCGTCCAGACTGCTGAAAGATGTCTTTCCTGTGATTCGATATGATGTCTTAAAGATCATGACTAGTAGTCTATCTTCGGCTATAGTTCCTCGTGCTTTCAAACACGCAGTTGTACATCCAATCGTGAAAAAACCTGATCTTGACCCTGCCGTTTTCTCCAATCTTCGTCCAATTTCCAAACTACCTTTCCTGTCAAAATTACTCGAAAAAGTAGTTTATGAGCAATTAATTCATCACCTACAAGACCATCAGGTAATGGACCTTTTTCAGTCAGGCTTTAGGCCCCAACACAGCACAGAAACCGCGCATTTACGTGTCCTAAATAATGTCCTTTTGGCATTGGACTCAGGACTCTACGTGATTATGGTTCTTCTCGATTTATCTGCTGCCTTCGACACAATCGACCACGACATCATGATCTCCCGACTTGAATCCTGGGCTGGTGTATCTGGCTTAGCCCTCGACTGGTTCAGATCATATTTCTGCAACAGGACTCTTAGACTCATGCTAGACGATTTTTCATCTGGATCAGTCCCACTCCCATGTGGTGTCCCCCAGGGTTCCATTTTGGGGCCACTACTTTTTTCAATTTACATCCTGCCTTTAGGTGCAATTTTTAGAAAACATGCAATCTCGTATCACCTATATGCTGATGACTGCCAAATTTATTTCTCCCTCAAGTCAACTGACTCCACTAAACCTCTTCTCGACTGCTTATCTGACATTAAGGACTGGCTGGCTGTAAACTTCCTTCACCTGAACGATTCAAAAACCGAGGTCATTGTTTTTAGTCCTGACCACAAACAGATCCTACCCCTTGGCCTCGACTTTCTTCCCATTCCAGTAACTTCGTCTGTTTCCAATCTTGGAATCAAAATGGATATGGTCCTGAAAATGGATGCTCAAGTCAACAGCACAGTAAAATCCTGCTTTTTCCATCTCAGGCGAATTGCCAAACTCAAACCAATTCTGCCTTATCACCTCCTGGAATCAGTAATCCATGCATTCATTACGTCCTGGCTCGACTATTCTAATTCCTGCCTTAATGGTATTAGTAAAGCCACTCTTTCTAGACTCCAATTGGTTCAAAATGCAGCTGCAAGGCTTTTAACTGGAAGCAGCAGAAGCCAACACATTACACCGATTTTAAAAACCCTACACTGGCTGCCGGTTAGCTTCAGAATTGATTTTAAGATACTCCTCTTAACCTATAAGGCACTAAATGGTCTAGCCCCTGCCTACTTGAGTGTCTTGCTCCATCGTCACAATCCCCCTCGTGTTCTTAGATCCGCAGATCAGCTGCTCCTAACCGTTCCCAAGGCACGTTTTAAAGTTCGTGGTGAAAGGGCTTTTTCCGTCTGTGCACCCAGGCTCTGGAACTCCTTACCTTTAGTGGTTAGGCAAGCCGCTTCAGTCGCCACATTCAAATCACACCTAAAAACGCACTTCTTCACATTGGCTTTTAATTCTTAACCTGTCTTATTTCCACTTGCTTTTTGCTATTTCTCTGTTTTATTGGGTCCCCTGACCTGTTTTTAGTGTCTCTGTTTTAATTCTCTCTTAATGTTTGTTTTTAATATTTTGCTTTTAGTCCTGCTTGTTTTAACTGTACAGCGCTTCGGTCAGTTGTAATGATGTGTTTTTAAGCGCTTAACAAATAAAAATGGTATGGTATAAAATCCCTCAAATTACATATATATGTAAAGGTCTAATGAATGCAATTGGTGTTTGCTAGCTTGAGGGTAATTTATCCTATGATACACTTTCAACTGTATTTAAGAAGACCAAGAAATTCTACCACCCGCATATCCCAAATTCTAGTAGCGTATCTGGGGTCCACCTAATATAATGTAAAGGTACACAATATGATGTATTGACTATTTAAAATGTGCTAGTAGAGCCATTATTTTATAAAATATACATTATATTGTCACTGAATTCCACAGGGCACAGATATATTCATAACAGGGGACCTATATGATGGGCAGATGAATTCCAAATGTTTTGCATGCCTACCGTTTGTTTTGATGATCATATTCAGCCCTTCATTCATTCTGGCACAAACGAAACCAGGCTCTCGTTGAAATTCATGGCCGTCCCCTCAGCAGGGCCATGTACTTAGAAATATTTTCCTGCACGCGCGTCTCCAAGTCTGACATCATTTTCGCCACTACACCGGCCCTTAAATGGCTCAGGGATATGCAAAGGGTAGCCAGTATGGACAAATATATTAACAGCACATCTGCTTAACAATAAAAAAATGCGTTTTGCATCTGTTACATATGGGATGTCTGAACTGCACAGTGAAAATTTATGGGATAGCCCTTATTTCATTCGTACGTATGGGATACTTTCACATACTGTACATACGAGGTTAAGTAAAATTAAAATGCCTCGGGGCTACCCAATTACGCCTTTACCAAGGCTATGGCACTTCAGTTTGACATCACTCCCATCTATTGTAGTACATTAATAATAATAATAATAATACATTTTATTTATATAGCGCCTTTCCCATGCTCAAGGCACTTACAGAATATAATAAAGAACGGCAGAATATACAGTATATAGCATTGTACAAACCAGATAAATAAATAAAGAAGATTAAGACAGTAAATTCTGAAAAAAACAGACAACATAATTGATGGTCTCGCACACACATACAGGTTACATTAGCATCTTGACAGAGATGTAAACTGAGAGATGGGTAATAAAGTCAAGTAGAGCTAAAAGCCTTCCTGAGCAGATGAGTTTTGAGTTGTTTTTTAAAGGAATTCATGGAGTCAGCTGACCTGATTAATTTTGGTAGGTCATTCCAGAGTCTGGGCGCTATACAGCTGAAGGCCCTATCACCCATGGAGTGTAGATTAGTGAGGGGCACAACAAGATTACCAGAATCAGAGGACCTTAGTGGGCGGACAGGCACATAGTGATGGAGGAGGTCACTGATGTAGTTTGGCGCGAGGTTATTTAAAGCTTTGTAGGTTATTAGTAGGATTTTATATTCGATTCTGTAGGACACAGGGAGCCAGTGAAGACGGAGCAGGATGGGTGTGATGTGCTCGCTGCTGCTGGTTCGAGTAAGGACTCTTGCAGCTGAGTTTTGAATAAGCTGGAGCTGTGATATAAGATTAGAAGGGGCACCTGCCAGTAGGGAATTACAATAATCGATGCGGGATGTGATAAAAGCATGGACAAGTTTCTCAGCATTAGAGAAGGAGAGGAAGGAGCGAACACGGGATATGTTACAGAGGTGAAAGTAAGAAAGTTTCTTAATGTGATTTATGTGGGCGGAATAAGTGAGGGAGGAATCAAAAATGACACCAAGATTTTTTACAGTAGAGGCAGGTCTGATGAGATCACTGCCAAGATGGACTGGGAAGGAGCTCCTTTTATTAAGTTGCATTTTAGTCCCAATTTGCAGGAGTTCAGTTTTATTGCAATTTAATTTTAAAGAGTTCTGCTCCATCCAGGTTTTAATTTCACTAAGGCAGGTTGTGAGCTGAGAAAGCTCTGATGAAGTTCCACTTTTAACATTGAAGTAGAGCTGGGTATCATCTGCATAAAAATGATAACCCAATCCATAACTACGGATAATATGGCCAAGGGGAAGCATATAAATACAGAAAAGCAGAGGACCAAGGACAGAGCCCTGAGGGACTCCTTATGTGACTGGCGCTGAGTTGGATCTGCTCTTGCCAAGACTAACAAACTCTTGCCTATCACTCAGATAGGACTTGAACCACTGGAGGGCAGTGCCAGAGATACCCAGCATGTTCTCCATTCTGGACAGTAGGATGTCATGTCTGACTGTGTCAAATGCTGAACTGAGGTCTAACAGAATTAATATGCTAGTTTGTCCAGAGTCTGCTGCCATAAGCAAATCATTGGTTACCCGTAGCAGAGCAGTTTCACAGCTGTGCCGCGCCCTGAATCCAGACTGAAAGGGTTCCATCAAATTATTAGAGGTTAGGTAATTGGTGAGTTGGGAAGCTACAACACGCTCAAGAACTTTTGACAGGAAAGGTAAGTGGGAAATAGGCCGGAAATTGTTAAGATTGTCAGCATCAAGGCCAGACTTTTTTAACATTGGGGTTACAGAAGCAATTTTAAAAGTGAGCGGCACAGAGCCAGTGTCAAGGGATGAGTTTATTATTGTTGTAACAGTCGGGATTATGGCGTGAAGGCAGGATTTAAGTAGTGTGGTGGGGATGGGGTCCAGCACACAAGTAGTCGGCCTCATCTTACAAAGCAGGTTATTAACAAACGCAGAGGTGACTGGTGAGAACTTAGAGAAGGAGCTGGATGGAGTGGGAAAACAGGGAGAGATATAAACAGATGATGTATTTATGTTAGTTGAATTATTTAGATCTTTAATTTTGTTACGGAAAAAGTGGAGGAATTCCTCACAGACTTCAGTAGAAGAGGTAGTTGGACCAGATGCGGGTTTGAGTAGTTTATTAACTACAGAGAACAAAACCCTTGGGTTATCATGGCCACTTTCTATTATTCTGCCATAATGGGTGTTCTTGGCAGAAGTTAGTGCTTCTCTGTAAGCTCTTTGGTGGTCAGAGAAAGCCTGGATGTGCACGGTGAGGCCAGTCTTACGTGACATTCTCTCAAGGCGTCGGCCAGCTGCTTTCATAGATCGCAATTCTGAGTTATACCAAGGAGCTGAGCGTTTAAAGGAAACCTCCTTATGTTTTAAAGGAGCTGTTTTATCTAATGCTGAGTGAAGGGCTGAGTTATAGTGGTCAACAAAACTATCTAGTGTTGGTGGAATAGGTGCAGACAGTAAAAGATCAGAAATGGATCCAGAAAGGATAGAGGGACAGATATTTTTAAGGTTTCTGTAAGAAATTTGTCGTTTACAGGTAAGAGGTGGGATAGGTAATGAGACAGTGAAAAATACTGCTTTATGGTCAGAGAGTCCCAAATCAGTGCTGTAAATGTTGGCAACAGATAGTCCAGAAGTGCAGATCAGGTCCAATATATGACCGCCAGAATGGGTTGGAAAATCAACATGTTGTGTCAAGTCAAAACAGTCCAGTACGGACAGGAATTCATTTCTCAGTTTAGATGTAGTAATGTCAATATGGATGTTGAAATCACCAAGAAGCATAATTCTCTGAGAGTAAGAACTTAGGTGGGTCAAAAGTTCAATCAGATCGGATAAGAAGGATGCATTGTATTTTGGGGGACGATAGAGAACAATGAGTGAGACAGGACCTGATTCCGTTATTAGTTTAAGAGCCAGGCACTCAAAAGACAATGGGCAGTCAATTGGGATTCTTTTAATGTTTATAAAAAATATGATATAAAAAACAGACAGGTGGGTTTTTCATTATTAAAGGAATATGGGATGGCTGGAGATGGGTCTAAGTGCAGCCTACAATACCTATGACGTACGTCAGGCCCACAATGTCAGTCACGAAATGCCCATCGCATTCCCTGTTACACCATGGTTAGGTTTAGGGTTGTGGGAGGTTTAGGTATGTGCTTGGTTTACAGGTATCTGTCTGCACACTCATACAGAGCCCTTGAAGAGGATATGGTGTATATATTTTTTTTCTTCTTCCTGGGAACCCATTTGGTATTTGGTGCTCATCTGAATGTATGTGGCGCACACGCAGTACTAGCTGGTGTGTCCTTAAAGCACCTGATGCGCAGGCTGTGGTAAGTGGTGGGCACGAGATAGTTGTGAGCACCAAATTGTTTCCCAGGAAGAAAAATTGAAACCAAAAAACCCCATATCCATGTAGCTTGTTTGGTTAACTAATAGCTATGCTTTTTCAATTTTTTTTAAGCTGCCACAAGTATAAGAAATGGTAAAGCATTCAATATTGCTCTGTCCCGTCTAGATAAAGTGCCTGTGGTTTACCATGTTGGTTGCACTTTCCCTTCATTTCAGTAGGTGTCCTCATTCACTGTTTTACTGTTTAAGTAAAAATATTTAATTGCATCAGATTTACCATTGCCGTTGAGAATTCTGAATGCCCGGATTACGTCTGCACTTAGTATTCTCCGTTTAAGATTAAAGCAGTTAATTATTCCTGTTTTACAGAAGTAGGAATTTCCTCTCAGTACAGGGAGGGTCCAAGTCTTTCTGTAAGATGTGGCATTTGAGAGGAAGCAGCCTTTCTGGGTGGACGCTCGCTCTTGTTTTTATTTTTCACACACATGCTTACACTTACTTGCATATTTTGAAGGTCTTAATTTTCAAAATCGCGACTCTAGTTATTTTTTTGCTTTGAATTTTTTTTTTTAAGTGACTGATAATGGCGTGTTTTTAATGAGAGGTACTTAACAACAAACAAAACAAACCAAACAGTTTGAAAGCATGGCTGGCTACATACCGTACATTTCGTTATTCATAAACTCATGCATGAAATTCAAACTGGATTTTTGGAAGGTGTTTACATAAAATGAGTATGTGTGTGTACAGTGGTGTGAAAAACTATTTGCCCCCTTCCTGATTTCTTATTCTTTTGCATGTTTGTCACACAAAATGTTTCTGATCATCAAACACATTTAACCATTAGTCAAATATAACACAAGTAAACACAAAATGCAGTTTGTAAATGGTGGTTTTTATTATTTAGGGAGAAAAAAAAAATCCAAACCTACATGGCCCTGTGTGAAAAAGTAATTGCCCCCTGAACCTAATAACTGGTTGGGCCACCCTTAGCAGCAATAACTGCAATCAAGCGTTTGCGATAACTTGCAATGAGTCTTTTACAGCGCTCTGGAGGAATTTTGGCCCACTCATCTTTGCAAAATTGTTGTAATTCAGCTTTATTTGAGGGTTTTCTAGCATGAACCGCCTTTTTAAGGTCATGCCATAGCATCTCAATTGGATTCAGGTCAGGACTTTGACTAGGCCACTCCAAAGTCTTCATTTTGTTTTTCTTCAGCCATTCAGAGGTGGATTTGCTGGTGTGTTTTGGGTCATTGTCCTGTTGCAGCACCCAAGATCGCTTCAGCTTGAGTTGACGAACAGATGGCCGGACATTCTCCTTCAGGATTTTTTGGTAGACAGTAGAATTCATGGTTCCATCTATCACAGCAAGCCTTCCAGGTCCTGAAGCAGCAAAACAACCCCAGACCATCACACTACCACCACCATATTTTACTGTTGGTATGATGTTCTTTTTCTGAAATGCTGTGTTCCTTTTACGCCAGATGTAACGGGACATTTGCCTTCCAAAAAGTTCAACTTTTGACTCATCAGTCCACAAGGTATTTTCCCAAAAGTCTTGGCAATCATTGAGATGTTTCTTAGCAAAATTGAGACGAGCCCTAATGTTCTTTTTGCTCAACAGTGGTTTGCGTCTTGGAAATCTGCCATGCAGGCCGTTTTTGCCCAGTCTCTTTCTTATGGTGGAGTCGTGAACACTGACCTTAATTGAGGCAAGTGAGGCCTGCAGTTCTTTAGACGTTGTCCTGGGGTCTTTTGTGACCTCTCGGATGAGTCGTCTCTGCACTCTTGGGGTAATTTTGGTCGGCCGGCCACTCCTGGGAAGGTTCACCACTGTTCCATGTTTTTGCCATTTGTGGATAATGTCTCTCACTGTGGTTCGCTGGAGTCCCAAACCTTTAGAAATGGCTTTATAACCTTTACCAGACTGATAGATCTCAATTACTTCTGTTCTCATTTGTTCCTGAATTTCTTTGGATCTTGGCATGATGTCTAGCTTTTGAGGTGCTTTTGGTCTACTTCTCTGTGTCAGGCAGCTCCTATTTAAGTGATTTCTTGATTGAAACAGGTGTGGCAGTAATCAGGCCTGGGGGTGGCTACGGAAATTGAACTCAGGTGTGATACACCACAGTTAGGTTATTTTTTAACAAGGGGGCAATTACTTTTTCACACAGGGCCATGTAGGTTTGGATTTTTTTTTCTCCCTAAATAATAAAAACCACCATTTACAAACTGCATTTTGTGTTTACTTGTGTTATATTTGACTAATGGTTAAATGTGTTTGATGATCAGAAACATTTTGTGTGACAAACATGCAAAAGAATAAGAAATCAGGAAGGGGGCAAATAGTTTTTCACACCACTGTATGTGTATGGTTGTATGTGTAATTAATATGTGTGTCTCGTGCTATAGATACACATCTTTGTCTGTCTGTTGTGACAGATAGAGGGTGCTGTCGTCCTCTTGAACCCTCTGACTTGACTCCAGACACCAGGTAAAAGTCCAATACAGTAATCCCTCCTCCATCGCGGGGGTTGCGTTTCAGAGCCACCCGCGAAATAAGAAAATCCGCAAAGTAGAAACCATATGTTTATATGGTTATTTTTATATTGTCAGGCTTGGGTCACAGATTTGCGCAGAAACACAGGAGGTTGTAGAGAGACAGGAGCTTTATTCAAACACTGCAAACAAACATTTGTCTCTTTTTCAAAAGTTTAAACTGTGCTCCATGACAAGACAGAGATGACAGTTCCGTCTCACAATTAAAAGAATGCAAACATATCTTCCTCTTCAAAGGAGTGCGCATCAGGAGCAGAGCATGTCAGAGAGATAGAGAAAAGCAAACAAATCAATAGGGCTGTTTGGCTTTTAAGTATGCGAAGCACCTGTTGAAGGCGGCAGCTCACACCCCCTCCGTCAGGAGCAGAGAAAGAGAGAGAGAGAGAGATAGAGAGAGACAGAGTTTGTTTTTCAATCAAAAATCAGTACGTGCCCTTCGAGCTTTTACGTATGCGAAGCACCGTGCAGCATGTGCTTCAGGAAGCAGCTGCACAGAAGGTAGCAACGTGAAGATAATCTTTCAGCATTTTTAGACCAGCGTCCGTATCGTCTAGGTGTGCGAACAGCCCCCCTGCTCACACCCCCTACGTCAGGATCAGAGAAAGTCAGCGCAAGAGAGAGAGAAAAGTAAGTTGGGTAGCTTCTCAGCCATCTGCCAATAGCGTCCCTTGTATGAAATCAACTGGGCAAACCAACTGAGGAAGCATGTACCAGAAATTAAAAGACCCATTGTCCTCAGAAATCCGCGAACCAGCAAAAAATCTGCGATATATATTTAAATATGCTTACATATAAAATCCGTGCTGGAGTGAAGCCGCAAAAGGCGAAGCGCGATATAGCGAGGGATTACTGTAATTATATTTATTCGGACAATACAGTGCACAAAGCTCCCTCCTCTCCACAATACTCATATAATACACATCTAATCAATCAATACAATCCTCCACACTCCCAGACGCGTTGCCACCCTTCCACCCAGCTCAGCTCGACGTCTGGGATTTCCCATAGTCCTTTTATAGTCCTTGACCCGGAAGTCATATAAAAACTCTTCTTCTTCACCCCAGAAGCACGTCATTCTTCCTGTCGCTATGACGACGTACTTCTGGGTTATAGGGCACATAATAGTCTCTGGGCCTTCCTGCAGCGTCCCCTGGTATCCAGCAGGACTGTGATGAACAACTCCACTGTCCATGATGCCCTGCTGGAACTCGGGGCACCTCTATGTTGCATGAAGGGCTCCACCTGGCGGCCTGGGGGTATTGGCCGGGATAAAAGGCCGGCCATGTCCCACACTGTCTATAAAATCCAACGTCTGTATGTCTATCCTCTTTTCACGAGAGAACTATTTAACTGATTTATATCGTTTTTTTTTTTCTCTATAATTTGCTTGAACATTCTGGTTTATTGTTGCAACTTGTCTCATCGCGCTAAGAATCACAGTTTGCTTGCAGGAGTGATATATTTTGCGCTAATCCGAGACAGAGGCTGCGGGTCGAGGGGAGAAGGAAGCGTGACATCAGGAGTGGGGAGTCAGTCTAGCTCTGTGTTGTGGAGTGTAACTTAGCGCTAACTCCGCTTAGCTAGCGATAACTTTTTGTCTAATACTTTAAGTGGAGAGCATGAAGCCCTTCAGGGCTGTTGTAAACTATAACTTACAGATATTCTTTTTTGTGTGTGGGTTGCAGGTTGCATGTTTGTCTCCTTTTCCCAATTGTAATGGCAAAACATCTTCTTTTATGTGTAGCAAGAGCATCCCGTTAGTGCTTAAACTTGATATAAAAGAAATCTTTGAAAAGATCTGTTTTTGGTTTTAGCTTTGACTGAAATTACAGTACAGCTTTCAGCAATTTTTCATTTTTGGCACCGAACACTTCAGATTCTTTTGGGATTACATCCAGTTGAATTCAATTCAATTTCTTCTTATAAATCACACTTTCATCTGTAAGCTGAGCAAAGTTTAGACTATTTCAAATGCAGTTTCTTTAAATCACAAAACTAGATGAAAGTGAACCACAAAAAGAAATACAATGTTTGACTCAAATGTGATGACGTATGTACATAGATATTTGCATAGTGTGACAAGACACCTCTGTGTGCAACCCTAATGAAGTCTTCATTCTTATCAAAAAAAGTGAATTTGTAATATGAAAGCTGTGTAGCTCACAGAGCCTGAATAAGCAGACTACTCCCCTCTGTCTAGATCTGCCCCTTATCCACTATAATCCAGTCTGATGATCATTTATCCTTCAGTAGCAAATCAAAATCTCCACTAGGTGGGCTCTTTTTCAATAGCATAAGCACACTCCCCCTCCAATGAGCATAGCCTACTAACAGCATCGCTGAATAATAAAACAAGTCTCTCTAAAAAAGCACAATGTTGCTAATAAATATCTTCACTCCTGTTGGAGCTAAGATAGCATAAGGAGATGTCAGATTTAAAGTGTACGATATCAAATGGCTTTTTCTTAATCAATCGATCCTATCCATCTTGACGTCTGTGGTGTACTACAACTTTTATATATGCCTTATGATTATCTGAGAAGGATGCCACAAAAATCACACATTTAGCCGATGAGAATTTGCACATCCATTTTATGGTATGAGCTGGGTGTAAAAGATGGTCAACGGTTAAAAAATAGTTTTTGTATTTCCTGCACTATCCATTATAACAGTGGAGAGTTGGACTAAAACATTGTGTATGCGACTCTCGGCCTTCAGTTTTTCATAGTGCATTGTTAGTTTAGCTTTGTGTTTTCCCTTGTTATACTTCTGCTGTCTGGAAACTCAAAGAGTGTTGGAAGTCTGTTTTTTCTTCCCTGACAGTATTACAGAGGTTGATTTTATTTAAAAAAGGGTTGTTACTGTCCTCCACTGCTGTTTTATAAGAAAATTTTAGATTATATTTTTTTCATTGCTAGCTGTATTATAATAGTATTTATATAATATTAGAAAAGAAAGTGGCAGCTGCAGTATCAAAAAATGCTTCTTGAAAACAGTCCTGTTTAGTCTTAACAAGCACCATTACATTAAGGAAGATACACCAATGATTGAATATTCCAATATCTAGCATCTGAGTCACATCAACGCTAGCCCCTTCGAGATAAGCGGGCAAAATGTGAGATGCCCCTTTCTGTGTTGAGTGACTAATCTGGTAAAGTCAAAAGCATCTAAAAGATCTGTAATTCGGTAGCTTTGGGAATACAATGATTATCTGCATTAAAGCTGAAGCCATGAAATATTGGAAAATGATCATAAATTATTATTACATAAAATAAATCAGGGAAATTTATCAGTGTATGAGGCATTATATTTTGGCAGATTAATATTTAGTAAAAGAGACCGTGGTAATTCTTTAATAGCAACGGTAAGATACTTAAGACACAACTGCAAAAGGTGGATTCTTTTCAATTTGTACTACCTGAGAAGATACTCCCTAAGCAACCACTTGATGAACTGACTGAGTAAAAAACATTGCGGACATATGTCAAACAAAATTAAGTTCTATTTTCCTGTCAATTATAAGAACATTTACATGAAATGTCTTAATAGTTAATATGGCATTACTTAATATTATAGCATTAAGTGTTTCAGAAAAAGGTGGCTACACATAAAATGTGGGACAACTAGAGTTACTTTTTAAGTTAACATTAGTACCAAAATTGTCTGCGCTCTTTAGCAAATCAATGTTTTACTTAGAATTATAGGCTTAACTAGGGGGTTCTGCCCCTCTCGCTTCGCTCACCAGCCACTTTGTGTCTCTGCCGCTTGCGTTGTGAAGTGGGGGGCTGAATGCACCCTAAGGAGACGCGGTCGCTCCTCCAAAACCCCCTCTTAAATGGCTCAGTCAGCTGCTGGCTTGCTGCTGCTGCTGCCGTGCTCCGTAGATCTGCATCTTGTGTGGCACTTCGAACATTTAAAAGCCTGTACAGCAGCCGTCCTACTGCTTGTGTTTTATTTTCGGGCCCAGGCGTGGTTATATTTTTTGGAACAAAGTCCCGTTTTGCGAGACACGAGTTGTTGATATTTTTTAGTTTATAATTTAAAAACAGAATAAGAATCTGAAAATCTAACAACAGTTTAATACATTTTGAAAAGAATGATACTAAACATATATATGTAGGTTTTAAAATAAGCCCGATTTAAAGCGTGACAAAAAATGTGACATTAGAAACGGTCACTGTTGCACTTTTAGTCTTAGGATTATATATATATAGAGAGAGAGCGAGAGAGTGCATATTATATATATATATATAATATAGAGTAGATATAATGCACCTCTTTAGGTAAATCCACTTCATGTTTGTTAAATTTTACTGTGAGGTCATGGCTGTCATTATGTTTAAGGCTAGGTAGTCATGAATGCTGTATTACCTTTATACACAGGAGACCCTGGTACTTGGTCAACTTGTGTGCAATCCATCCTATCAATACTGTGGTCTCTCTCAGAAAATGTCCCAATAACCAGTAACGAACCTTTGTTCTTGCTCTTCTCATTATTGGTAGGGGTCCAGAGATGAAGACTTAGTGGCTAGGTCCTTCTCTGTGCTTCACCCATTTGAGAAGTAAAGTCTTCAGGTATGCAGCATCAAAGTTGTGATGTCTCTAGTTTAGTGCTTCTTGAGAACAGACAATGCCTTCCTTGCTATGTTCATAACAAGGGTGCCAGGGGAATGTCTTAGATGCTGAAAAACGACAGCTTCCAGACAATAAAATTGCCAAAAATATTACCATCATGATGGTCAGCAGAGATGGTGGGAGTGCTGAGTGAATCAGATTAATCTGGTTTAAAAAGTAGAGGGGAACTGCAAATAGTTTCCTGATCCTGCTGCTTCTACAGTTGTTTTGCTCCGTGGGTGGAAGTGAAATTGAAACGGATAAGACCTGGTTTAAGACATGGTGTTGCTGGCACTGATTCACTAAGAGTCAAAGAAACTAAGGTGGTAAAAGTATATTGAACTCTCTGTAAGAGTGTTTTCCATTCAGTGGAAGGAACTGCAGAATCTTCTGAGACCTGAAGTTTTTCACAGACACGTTGCGACATGGAGTAACTGTTATTCTGTTGCGCACCACCTGAATTTCCCAAGGGTTTTCTTTTCTAAGTCATGGTTATTAAATAAACAGTGTATTTTTCAATAACTTTAGGTTTTTGTGGTCTCTCCTGTATGCATAGATTTCCTTCCAGGTATATATAACTAAAAACTAACAGGTTGGGGAGGTTAGATTTTTATAGGCTTTGGGACAATTTCAACAATAAGTTTTATGAAAAATGATATTATTTTGAAAGACCAGGGATATGAAAATCCAAGAAATTTGGTCAATATTTTATGTAAGGCAGAAATCGGAAGCGTGTAAACATTTACACGGCAATCATAACTTATTATTGCCAAATTAAAGCAACTTAAAATCTGCAGACGGGGTTAAATTTATTAGTTAGATAAGACCTAATTTATGCAATTCAGAGTACAACGGTTCTTAGTTCATATGTAGGATGCTTACCTCTCATATAGCCAATGCCAAGAAGTAAGCGACCCGTGTAAGGAAGGTCTTTGCTTACATTTACATTTATTTTTGATCATTCCTTTGCTGAGGGATTCGGCGTACTTCAAAATGGTGGGACGCAACTGGAGGCCCTTGAAACACCCTGAAAGCAGCAGTGCTTTGGTCACATTAAATCACTGAAGTATGAAAGTGTAAATTCAAATTACTCTATTAAAAAAAAAAAAAAAAAAGTACTACAATAACACAAAAGGCACAAACACTTCCAGTCGGACAGTTGTGACCGTATCCCAGCTCACACTGTAAGTAACGCCATTACAGTAATGCTTATATTTAAAGCAGCAAGAGCTCATGGACAACTGTCATAAATGGTAATAAAAACTGCTTATTATACTCCCCATATTGTGTTTTGAATTTGACAAAGTTCTGACAGTTCTTAAAGTGAACGTCCATATTATACATGCCATTATCTCATTCTCAATTAAGTATACTTTCTCTCAATTGTAATGGCTCTCCGCTTGACTATAACATTGCTGCTGCTGCTTCTAAAAGGCACAACTGCCAGTGCAGGAGTACTTACTGCACTGATCATTTGTGATTGTGTGCGTCATTACAGCACACAAAATGAGGAAGACCAGTGGTTCCAAAACCTGTTTTACCTGAACCTGTTAGAAGTTTCTTTACGCATAATTTGATGAATCTGTGCAACTTTAATTAATAGAATTGACCTGCAATTTTGCAAGGAGGCAGTTTTGAAATTTTGTTATCTCTGTAAAGCACATTATGATTGGGGGTAAGGGTAGGAGCGGAAGAGTGTTAAGTATTATCCCCTTTTCCCATTTTCCTAAATAGTTGTCACACTCAAATTGACTAAACATTCATTTCTTTAATGCTCTCAGCACCACATGAATTAGTAAACACAGATTTACAAAATCTTAATTTACAAACACATAACTGCCTCTGTAACATTCATAACATTTTGTCAGGTTTTTGACATTTCAGGTATTGTGATAAGGAGACAGGAGCATGGTGTAAGGGGTGTAATGCCTCCAAAATAAAGCAGGCCAGGACCTTCACTATCCTTTCCAGCAGAAGCCTGGCCCAAGTCAGCCTGCCCTCCAACTGTTAAACGTAGGCTTCATCCTATGCGGCTCTAAAATAGCATGGTGGTTTTAAAAGTTCAAAATATGCACTAAAGCTACAAACCTAACAAAAATGCCTTGCAAGGGGAGTGGAACTATAAAAATACTGGCATGTAGAGACGATCCAAACTGTAATTTTCATTAATGAAGAGTTTATTCGCAAAAATAGGGAGATTTAACAAAAATACAAGAGGAAAATCGGCAATAAAGGGATTTGCCTAAAAAGGCAATCCACAAGCAAAATCCAAAAACAGAAGTGAAAAGTCCATAAAGCAGACAATGAAACTCCTAAAAAATATTCAGTGATGCACTGCTGAGATTCTTTCTTGGAATCGGTTTATAGCCAGAGAGAGGTCCTAGCAGCAGTAACTCCACGCAGCCCCACCTCTTGGGGTTCCACCCACAAAGTATAAGAAACATCACAATATTAAAAGAGACAGTAGATAAATGATACATCAAAATACAAGTTGTAAACATATACAGTAATCCCTCACTTATCGCGGGAGATAGGTTCCAAGGCCGACCGCGATAACTGAATTTCCGCGAAGTAGGGACACCATATTTATTTAACTATTTAACGTGTATTTGGACGTTTTTAAACCCTCCCTGTATTGTTTACAACCCACCCTTTACTCTATTAATAACAGGGACAACTGCTAAGCAATATGAAATTGGTAGATAAGTTTACACTTACTGTATAGCGAAGTACACGTAGCTATATATGACGTGATGATGGTGATGAATATGCTGCGCAGTAAAAATGATGACGATGAAGGTGATAATCCCCCGAATGCAGTAGCAAGAGCACGTTAATTCTGAATGAGTGAGATGAGACTTCCTGGTTAATGCAGCACTCCGTCGCTGAGCCAATCAGCAGCACACAGGAACTTAACTGCGTGCTCTGATTGGGTAGCTTCTCAGCCATCCGCCAATAGCATCTCTTGTATGAAATCAACTGGGCAAACCAACTGAGGAAGCAAATACCAGAAGTAAAAAGACCCATTGTCCGCAGAAACCCGCGAAGCAGCGAAAAATCCGCGTTATACATTTAGATATGCTTACATATAAAATCCGCGAAGTCGTGAATCCGCGAAAAGTGAACCGCGAAGTAGCGAGGGATTACTGTAATATAAACCAATTTTCTAAGTTCTCTTTGATATGGTCTTGGCGTCTGGCCTTAACTCTTTGAGGGCTGAATTATTTTTCCAAAAAACTCAAGTTTTCTGTAAAGCACACAAAGCAATGGTTTCACACCTAAATCAACATAAAACGTCTGTTGCTATGTGCTGCGGCTGTTGTTGGCGCATGTTCGGCATCACAGCAGGAGGGGGGGCGGTAGTGGTCTCAGTGTGACACAATATGGTTTGTACCTCTTGTCATCATAAGTGGTGGTCCTCTCAGGCGAACGCTGCTGTAGGGGACTGATCAGACGATGCCGGCACCTCACTTTCGTTTTCGATATCCAACTCCAGATCACTTGCAACAAACTCGGAGTCAGACAGGTAAGAGTCCTATTCAATGAAATTACGTAAAACGTCCATGGAGGATTTTGCTTTGCACATTCGCTTTGGACTCTCGACAGATGTCAGTGCCATTTTAGAGGTGGTTTGCTCTTTGCTACTCATGCACACATAGGGAATCGAGGTTAAATCAGCAAAGCTATGTAACTTTCCTTTTAGCAAAGAGAGTTGAACTAAAACGTAAGGGCGAGTTTTGTCATAGTTTATAGCTGATTACCATCCTCTACTCCTGAATTTTGACAAAAGTCAACATCAGCCCTGAATGAGTTAATAGTGAAAATAACCTGTCTTTAGGTAATGGTGTCCAGACAATAGATTTATAGTACAATCATACTGTTTATGTAGTGGAAAATCCTTTTTTTCCTTTTACTGACAACCTTTGAGAAGTCTTCATAATAAGCGAAAGTGGCAGAACGACTTACTTGCATCAAGATTAAATTAGTCTGATTTATATTGTTAGTTTTTCTTTAAACAAGTTGGTGTGTGCGGCCAAAATGAGGGTAACAGAACACATTTCTGGTGAGAGTGTCTGTTACGGAAAAGAGAAATGTTGTCCTTGGGCAGAATATATGCATTCATTTTTATTCCATGTAATTTAATCTTAAGTGCTACATTGGAAGAGTCAATATTTTATTTTTATACCAAAGATGAAATTATTAGCTGGAATCAACAACAGCACTAAAACAAAGTATTTAATTTATACAAAAGAGGACTGAGCAGTACAAATGATATGTGATTGAGTGGCAGTGACATGCAGAACGTTCTGTGGGCCACATATTAAAAAAAAAAAGGATGAAATGCCCAATCATTTAATTTTCTTACCTTGCCCCTCCACAGTTAATATGCAAAGCGGGTACCTGGCAAGCCAACAGTCACATGGGAACTTGATTTACATTTTTTTTTTTTTAATCCTACTGACAAATCCTCATGTGAAGACCCATACAGCTGTCAAGATGCGTGTGAGTGCTTCTTATTTTGGGTTTTTGCTCTGGGTGTCCCCGGGAACCAACCCAATAATCTTTATTCTTCCCAATAAGCTTCTTTATCTTTATTAAAAACCGTATTTCTGTCCTTTTCTGTGTGCTACATACTGTACGGTCAATCATCATATAAAATGTTCTCTCCCAAAGAAAACATTTCCAGGTTAGAAAAAAGACCAATGGTGGTGTAAAGAAATGAAAGACAAATTAGTGGAATTTCTAGATTTTCTTTTTTTTTTTAGAAATTCTTTACAAAATATCTCAAGTGATTGTAGCAGTTTGGACTTGTTGTTCACAGTGTTTGTTTGCTAGAAACTCAACTAGATCCCAGGTTTGGAGAGTCTGGGCTCAGAATTATGAACATAAATCTGTTAATGTATGATGTTCTTTTTTTCTTTGAACAAAACCTTTCAGTGTGTCCTCTCTAATAACTGAAGACAGACTATCGAACAAAAGATTTCTGAAGTCTGTTATTATGCATGGGGTCTCTCACAATTTCACAACTTGTATGATTTTAAAAATATCTTTTAGTCTATAGGACAGCACAGTGGCGCAGTGGTAGCGCTGCTGCCTTGCAGTTAGGAGACCTGGGTTCGTTTCCCGGGTCCTCCCTGCGTGGAGTTTGCATGTTCTCCCCGTGTCTGCATGGGTTTCCTCCCGCAGTCCACAGACATGCAGGTTCGGTGCATTGGTGATCCTAAAGTGTCCCGTGTGTGTATTTGGTGTCTGGGTGTGTGTGCCCTGCCCAGGGATTTGTTTCTGTGTTGGGCTGGGATTGGCTCCAGCAGACCCCCGTGACCCTGTAGTTACGATATAGCGGCTTGGACAATGACTGACTGACTATACCAGGTGTTAATTCTTGAACAAACTGCAATATATAATGCAGACTGTAAAAGTGTTGTTTTATGTAACAAGACTCCAAATAAATTCTTTTAAGCATCAGAATAAGATGTATAAACACAATTAACACAAGTGTGTTTATTTTCAATGCATTTTATTGTTCTTTTTGCATAAGTACTGAATTTTTGATTAACAGACTTACAGTTCTTCCTTGATAGACAGTGGATGATTTCTTGCTATATTTTTAATGTTTTTCAGACCTGAACGTTGGTTCAAGAGGTAAGAAGTTGACATCTGGTGTAAGATAATCACTACTTTAGCTAAATTCACAGGGTATCTTTATATTGCAAATGAGAACAAGCAATGCCGCGTGTCATAGAATATTTTCTTTCAAAAGTCTGACTTAATTGCTCTTCGTTTCATATTTTGTGAATGGAATGAGAACTCGATGACTGCGTTCTGAACACATTCATAGATTTCTGATGATAAAGAGTGAGAATATTGGGCAGAGTTTGAGATGGATGACTTGTAACATTTCCAACTGTGATCTTGAAGAATGAGTGCAAAGATTTTTTGAAATGATTTATTTTTTGCAAAAAATTGTTTTCTCTTGAACGCAGGAAGTTTTTCTGTAACAGGCAGAATGCACTTTTTTGGGTTCTGCATGCAGGTGTTCAAGTGCTGATAAATATCAGCTTGGTAAGCTAGTTTTAGCAGCCTATGCAGTACTTCATGCATTCAAAAACATTACAAAAATGGCTTTATTATTAAACCAGTAACGGCGGACTGCACGATAATGTGCAGTGAATACACTTGACTTGAGCATTCCTAGTTTTCATCCTCTTTCTCTGTACGTTTAGCATTCGTTTGCACAGAGGTTGATGCGCTTGCTGCTTCCTGAGCAGCTCTTCTTTTCTCAGATCACCAATGGGCACTAAGGTTTCCACAAAATTTTATATAGGCCTGGAGATGGTCTCACCATCTTAAGCTCAACATATGAAGGATGAGGATCAAAATAGAATTAACATGAAGTGCAAAGTAATTATTGAAAAATTAAAGAAATGTTCACTACCAAACAAAGTGAACTTGAAATGTATTCAATAACATAAAATGCCAAAAGCAACAAAATAAATTAGATAGATAGATAGATAGATAGATAGATAGATAGATAGATAGATAGATAGATAGATAGATAGACAGATAGATAGATAGATAGATAGATAGATAGATAGATAGATAGATAGATAGATAGATAGATAGATAGATAGATAGATAGATACTTTATTAATCCCCAAGGGGAAATTCACATACTCCGGCAGCAGCATACTGATAAAAACAATATTAATTAAGGAGTGATAAAAACCGTGCAAGTTAAAAAGTGCAAGGTGGAGAGTGTGAGGCAGGTATAACAGACAGTAACTTTGTATAATGTTAACGTTTACCCCACCTCGGTAGAATTGAAGAGTCGTAGTGTGGGGGAGGAACGATCTCCTCAGTCTGTCAGTGGAGCAGGACGGTGACAGCAGTCTGTCGCTGAAGCTGCTCCTCTGTCTGGAGATGACACTGTTTAGTGGATGCAGTGGATTCTCCATGATTGATAGGAGTCTGCTCAGCGCCCGTCGCTCTGCCACGGATGTCAAACTGTCCAGCTCCGTGCCTACAATAGAGCCTGCCTTCCTCACCAGTTTGTCCAGGCGTGAGACGTCCCTCTTCTTTATGCTGCCTCCCCAGCACACCACCACGTAGAAGAGGGCGCTCGCCACAACCGTCTGATAGAACATCTGCAGCATCTTATTGCAGATGTTGAAGGACACCAGCCTTCTAAGGAGGTATAGTCAGCTCTGTCCTCTCTTGCACAGAGCATCAGTATTGGCAGCCCAGTCCAGTTTATCATCCAGCTGCACTCCCAGGTATTTTAGGTCTGCACCCTCTGCACACAGTCACCTCTGATAATCACGGGGTCAGTGAGGGGCCTGGGCCTCCTAAAATCCACCACCAGCTCCTTGGTTTTGCTGGTGTTCAGGCGTAAGTGGTTTGAGTCACACCATTTAACAAAGTCCTTGATGAGGGTCCTATACTCCTCCTCCTGCCCACTCCTGATGCAGCCCACGATAGCAGTGTCGTCAGCGAACTTTTGCACATGGCAGGACTCCGAGTTGTATTGGAAGTCCGATGTATATAAGCTGAACAGGACTGGAGCAAGCACAGTCCCCTGCGTCACTCCTGTGCTGCTGACCTCAATGTCAGACCTGCAGTTCCTGAGATGCACATACTGAGGTCTGTCTGTAAGTTAGTTCATGATCCATGCAACCAGGTATGAATCTACTGCCATCTCTGTCAGCTTGTCCCTAAGGAGCAGAGGTTGGATGGTGTTGAAGGCGCTAGAGAAGTCCAGAAACATAATTCATACTGCACCACTGCCTCTGTCCAAGTGGGAGAGGGATCAGTGTAGCATGTAGATGATGGGATCCTCTGCTCCCACCTTCTCTTGGTATGCGAACTGCAGAGGGTCGAGGGCGTGGCGGACCTGTGGCCTCAGGTGGTGAAGCAGCAGCTGCTCTATGGTCTTCATCAAATGTGACGTCAGGGCGACAAGCCTGAAGTCATTCAGCTCACTAGGATGTGATACCTTTGGGACTGGGGTGATGCAAGATGTTTTCCAAAGCCTCGGGACTCTCCCCTGTTCCAGGCTCAGGTTGAAGATGCGCTGTAGAGGACTCCCCAGCTCCAAACGCACAGGCCTTCAAATGTCATGGTGATACTCCATCTGGACCCACTGCTTTGTTGGCACGAAGTCTCCTCAGCTCTCTGCTTACCTGGGCTGCTGTAATTGTGGGTGGGGGGAAACTCTCTCCTATGCTGGTATCAGCAGAAGGATGGGTGGAGGGTGCAGTACTCTGAGGTGAGAGTGAGAGTGGGTTAGGGTGGTCAAACCTGCTAAAAAAATTGTTCATCAGGTTTGCTTTCTCCCTGTCTATCTCTATGGAGGCACCCCGCTTCGAGCTGCAGCCAGTGATGATCTTCATCCTATCCCACACTTCCTTCATTTAAATTAAAGATAGTACTATATATATATATATATAAAAATTTAAAAAAGAAGAAAACCTAGTGTTGGGGAATAAACCATAACATTTCAATGTGATATTATCTGTCACAGTTCCCCATTTTCTACACCTTTTTGTTTTCTTCGTTTGCTCCTACCTACTTGTGTATTGTGGCTACTAAGCTATTGATCACCAGTTGGAGGACCCTGGAATGAGCAACTATACTGAACTGGATTCCTTACTATGTATGATTTCTGTTGGGCCTGTCATTGTTGCACCCAGTGATATCCTTATATTTTGGATCTCTTGTGCATGTGTGATTAAATACTTCATTACCAGAATCTTGTGGTGCAATGGTTTCTCAATTGTGAGGTTTCGTTCTCAACATAGCTGCTCTCTGTCTTTCATCTATTTTCTTGCTCACATCACCTTCTGCTACTCTTGGTGCTTTACAACAACCAAGACTGTAAGAGGAGTTTATATGCCAAATGGTATATTTAAGTTGCAGTAATATTAATGGTTTCTCTTGTATGCAGTTAGAGAACATTTTGGGGAAATTCCTGAAAAGTTTTGTTCTCCGAATACTTGCAAATATTAGGATATTTTTTTGTACATGTAATCACAGAGGACAGGATGATGACATCAAGAAGGACATAACTCCCTTAGTCCACAATAGCCTTATTTTTCATCATATTTGGGGAAAGTAATTAACCTTATGTTATTGTTTGTGATTTTGGACAGGGAAGCTAGTGACAAAATTTGATATATGACCAATTAATAGAGTAACATATGTCATACCAAGTAATTCTTCTTCTTTTGTTTTTTTTTCTCTCCTAGATATAAAGATAAGTCTTCCATATTTTGCCTCCTGCTCATTAATCAGCAATGATTCTATAACAGATAAAGGACTCTGTTGGTTGGCAAGTAACATTCTTCAAACATTATTTCTTTACCATTTTGCAAACTGCACTGCCAAAGGATTATTTGCCATAATGTATGGGAGCGCACGAACTGTAGGGCACTTGGAAGGAAGTCCTTCTCGATCTCCTCGCCTTCCAAGGTCCCCACGGTTAGGGCACCGCCAGACGAACAGTGGAGTAAGTGGAAGTGCTGGAAAAACTCTCTCAATGGAAAACATTCAGTCATTAAATGCTGCCTATGCTACTTCTGGACCAATGTACCTGAGTGACCATGAAGGAGTGGCATCAACTACCTTCCCGAAGGGCACCATGACACTTGGTAGGGCTACAAGTCGAGCAAATTATGGTGGTCGGATTACTGCAATGGGAAGCAGCCCGAACATTGCCTCTGCTGGCTTGCCTCACTCAGATATTTTGTCATATGCCGATCATGGTAGCCATTATCATTCGGTCCCATCTGCACTCAGACAAGGGAGGGATGGTGGTATTCATGATTTACAGAACCAATTGAAAGATCTGCAACGAGAGAATGACTTACTCCGCAAAGAGCTGGATATTAAGGACAACAAGCTTGGCTCATCCATGAATAGCATTAAGACCTTCTGGAGCCCAGAGTTGAAGAAGGAGAGAGTTTTGAGAAAGGAGGAGGCAGCACGAATGTCAGTGTTGAAAGAACAAATGAGAGTGACTCAAGAAGAGAATCAGGTAAAAAAGAAAAACAAAATTCTTGGAGATTACGTATATTATTAGTTATATGCTTGCATCTTAATGTATTTATTTTGCTGAATTTAATTTGAAATTATTTTCTTTGAAATATATATATATATTTTTTTAAATCCTCACAAAAAATTCTAGTGGGGCTTTGTGTCTGCAGACTGTAAGAAGAATGGAGCCGTCCTGAGAAGTCAACCATAAAGAAGTCACGCAGAGGGTGTTTATGTGTGTTTGAGTGAACCAAAGAGACAGGGACAGCAAGCACACATATGATGAAGCAGTTAAAGAGCACTACTCTCAATTCTTATGAGTGTCCTAGCTTGGAGTGCCTCACAGAGGTAGGGAAAGGGAGTACAGATGATGTTGCCTCTCACCCCAGATGAGCGGTGTGAGGTAGAACCAGCGATGTGAATGTACAGGCCATCAGACAATACTAAAATATATTTCAATAGGCAGGAGACAATACACTTATCCCAAAATACAATTCATATATTGCGATTCAGGCTTCACGATACAATATTCCCATGATATCTAATCTATATAAAAGAAACTTACTGTTAACTGGGGCATACATTAAAGGAATACTCCAACCAAAAATTTTTGTGTATATGTTAATAATCCCATGTGTTTTGTAGTGATGACCAAGAAAAATGTGTACTCAAGATTTCAGCAAAAATGGAGATAAAAATGTTTTGATATAATACAAGCCATTGATGACCAATACTGTACATTGGCAAACAATATGACAAAACATCTATGGAAAAGAAAAAAAATCTCATAATACTTTGTGTCACATAATCCACATGCCAGCTTTCCAGTTGTTTGCTCACAACATGCAAAATGGATAGATAGATAGATAGATAGATAGACAGATACTTTATTAATCCCAAGGGGAAATTCACATACTCCAGCAGCAGCATACTGATAAAAAACTATATTAAATTAAAGAGTGATAAAAATGCAGGTATAACAGACAGTAACTTTGTATAATGTTAACGTTTACCCCCCCCCCCCCCCCCCCCCCGGGTGGAACTGAAGAGTCACATAGTTTTGGGGAGGAACGATCTCCTCAGTCTGTCAGTGGAGCAGGACAGTGACAGCAGTCTGTCGCTGAAGCTGCTCCTCTGTCTGGAGATGATACTGTTCAGTGGATGTAGTGGATTCTCCATGATTGACAGGAGCCTGCTCAGCGCCCATCGCTCTGCCACGGATGTCAAACTTTGCATGCATGTCAAACACATGCATTACATGCTAAAATATTATTATGAATACTTAACAGAAAAATTGGCGCACATCACAAACAAGAAACGCATTCATATAAGACTGTGGTTTTGAATTGAAGACCGGACTCTTGACCAACAAATAAGGGCAGATGCGGGTCTTGAAGGATAGAGCCGTCTAAAGCACTCATTGTTTGAATTTTCTGTGACACATTTTAATCTAAGTGTGAACTCTTCTATATTTTGCTGCACTGGCACAGTCGTCAACTACATTATCATGAATCACGTTGATTATTTAACTACACTGTGATTTAGCGTTTTTTCCTCCTGAATAAAAACTGTAAATGTTTGGGTCCACATCAGCATGATGAGTTATATTCAAAATTTTGGTTTTGAAATTGTAAATGTTTTGACGGTTATGAATCTATACTAATTAATAAAAGGCAAAGCCCTCACTGACTCACTGACTCACTGACTGACTGACTGACTGACTGACTGACTGACTCACTCATCACTAATTGTCCAACTTCCCGTGTAGGTGGAAGGCTAAAATTTGGCAGGCTGATTCCTTACAGCTTACTTACAAAAGTTAGGCAGGTTTCATTTCGAAATTCAACGTGTAATGGTCATAACTGGAACCTCATTTTTGACAATATACTGTAATGGACGGCAGCTTGATGGCCGTGGGAGGCGGAGTTGAGTGTCACGTCATCACGCCTCCAACGTAATCACGTGAAAAGACTGTGCACTCAGTAGGGAGAAATGAAGGAAGAGCCGCAAAAAGCGAAGAACAAAAAATTAATTAAACAATTGAGAAGGGAGTGAGTGAAGCATACAAGCATCTTCATAAGGGAAACAAAGCACGGTGTAAAACGTAAGTTTAAATTAAGTTTATTTAAACGCTCCCGTTGCGGATTGCAATAACATATTCGCGAGATAAAAGAACGCAGTAGGGAGAAATGAAGGAAGAGCCGCAAACAGCGAAGAACAAAAAATTCATTAAACAATTGAGAAGGGAGCGAAACAATAAGAAGCCAGCGAGTGAAGCATACAAGCATGTTCATAAGGGAAACAAAGCACGGTGTAAAACGTAAGTTTAAATTTAGTTTATAGAAACGCTCCCGCTGCGGATTGCAATAACATATTCGCGAGATAAAAGTTTAATGAGAAGACACGAGGTATAAACGAACCACACGCCGTAGCGCAACGTTAGGGGCAACAGTTTCAACCATTCTATGATCTGCTTCTCGCAACTGAAAGACGGCACATAGCGGATGTTAGCCGACTTGCTGACCGCAACGTTAGGGGCTTCAACTCTGGCGCTGACGATAGAAATTCGATTCCCGAGAGGGGATGCGGTGAGTGTGTATGCCTGATGAGCCCAGAATTAGGGAGAAACAGGTGTCACATACTCTTTGCATTATTTGAAAGAAAACTATTAAAACCATTCTATGATCAGCTTCTGGGAACAGAAAGAGGGCACGTGGCGGATGTAAGGCGACTTCCTGACCAACCACAAGCGTAACCTGGCAGGTAACCACCCATACAGTCAGATTGTGATTCAGAAAACGAATGCCATGATTGTAATTACCACGATCTACATACTGTCAAATAAACGAAACACACGCCATAGCGCGACAGCTGTGAAAAGCGAGGTTCAGAAAAAAACAGATCCTTAACAAATTGTTATTGGTATATTTTCGATCCGTTTAAAAAGGTTTTCTTTTCTTAAAAAATTAAAAGCAGTACTTCGCCGCAACGAAGCGCGACAATTTGGCTATATATATCTGCTTCTCACAATTAAAAGAGGGCACGTGGCGGATTTTAGACGACTTCATGACCAAACATAACTGTTACCTGCCAGGTAGGGTTACCACTTTTAATACAAAAAAATAAGGGACGCATACTGCAGCGGGTGCCACATCCCAGTGCCAACACTTTGCAGACTCTACTTAAAAGACCCGCCCTCCTCACTGGACAGTTAAAAAGACCAATCAAACTAACGATGACATCAAGTATTACCCAATCAAAAGTAGGAAAGGAGGCATCTTCATAAAATGCGTGTGGGATGATTTGCATGAGACGCTGCTTTAAAAAAAATGATAAAAAAAATACGGGATAAATCCCGTCCCGTATTGATTCAAAACGGGACGCGCAATTTCATTCTCAAATACGGGACGATTCCGTATTTTAAAGGACGGGTGGCAACCCTACAGTGCCAGGTAACCACCCATACAATCAGATTGTGATTCAGACTAGGAATACAATGAATGTAATTACCCTGATCTACATACAAGGCGAAAGTCTTGCAACATTCAAAGATGATGGTTTGGGATAAGTACACCATAGAACATAAAAGAGCTTATGAAGCCTTGAACTGAAAAAAGCAAGATCTCAGAGATCGTAAAAAAAAAAAATAGGAGATAATGTCGTTTTACTCGCTGTACATTTTAGTCAAACATTACCAGTTATTCCACGAGGGAGACCAGCAGATGAACTCAACACGTGTTTAAAATCCATGCTTCTGCCATGCTCGGTTATATGTCGCGTGTTCTCGGGTAGGTACACCAAAAAATGTATACATTTAAGCATGTAATGGGCAAACAAAAAATGAGATATACCCGAAGGCACTGCAGTAGTACTTAATGTAACTTTACTTCTTAAATGTTAATGTTTTACTGTTTAATAATTTATACGCTTCTTATATGTTGTTCAAATTCTTTTATCAAAATACCAGTGACAGCGCAATGCACGATAACATGGAGTGAATACACCATACGCATCCGCCCACGGCCGCCCTGGTGTGCGCAGATAGGAGTTGATTCTACAATAAAATAAAATAAAGATAAAAAGAGTAATACAATCATCACCCATAAAGCGGATAGTAGACGTGACGTACTATATGTGTACCAGATTTCAAGTCAATAGGTGAAACGGTTTGCGAGCTACAGTTGATTTAAAATCCCGGACAGACAAACGAATAGCCACGGTAGCAAATTACAGAAGAAGATTTTACTGTTTAATAATTTATATTTATATGAAATTTGCTTCTTATATATTACTTCATATTCTCATATGATAATTATGTTAATGTTGTTTATATTGATTTCTATGTTATTGAAACTGCATGTATGTGTGTATATGTATATATGTGTATATGTATATATATATATATATATGTGTATATGTATATATATATATATATATATATATGTGTATATGTATATATATATATATATATATATATATGTGTATATGTATATATATATATATATATATATATATATATATATATATATATATATATATATGTATGTATATGTATATATATATATATATATGTATATATTTGTATATATGTGTATATATATGTATATATGTGTATATGTATATATATGTATATATGTGTATATGTATATATATGTATATATGTGTATATGTATATATATGTATATATGTGTATATATGTGTATGTGTATATGTATATGTGTGTATATGTATATATGTGTATATGTATATATGTGTATATGTATATATGTGATATATATATATATATATGTGTATATGTATATATATATGTATATGTATTCACAGACATATTTTCAATCATTCTCCATTGGAGCAAATCCTAATTGCATCGGATCAGTTCTCATGATTACTCAAACCAAATGCTACTGGGAGCATCAAGTTGTAGTTACTGCAGCACCTTTTTGGACCCCTATCAAAGGGTGCGAAATGTCTATTATAATTTGAAAATATTCAGAGTTTCAACACTTAAACTGAAGCACGCATTTTAATATTTCAAATATTTGAGACAACTATTCTTGTTTATTATGTACTTCTTCTTCTTTACGAAGTAAATCGTTACAATTTTTAAGAACACCCTGAATTAGGGCAACTTATGCAATTGACGTTTTTTTTCTTTTTAATAGTTAACGTTCTTTCCCCAAAGCCATTGCAAAAGACAACCTGTCACTTTGAAACATTAATCACTATCAAATTTAAATTTTAAATAGTTTATGTTATAGAAATGTCATATAGATAAGAAATCTGCCTTGATAAAAACAGCGCAAAACTGATTTTTAGTATTTAAAGTGTATTTTGTATATTTCTTTAAATATAGTAACATTATTCTATGCAGAATTAAAGAAATAATAGCATCATAAGTTGATTATTAAGTTCTGTATTGCTATGGAAGCAGTGAGCAGAGTCCAGAAGTCTAAGCTACAAAACTACTGGCTGAGGTCTTTTCAAAAGCTGTAAAACATTATCATTAAATGCATCTGCCGTGCCTATAAAAAGTATTCACATTTTACTGTTATGCAGCATTGAATCAAAGGGGATATACCTTGACTTTTTTGACATTGATCAACCCGAAAACAACTCCTTAATGTCAAAGTGATGACAGATCTCTGCAGTGTGATCTAAATTAATTGTGGAAGGTAAACTTTCTGCTAACTCAGGAGAACCTATTGGGTTTACTGTAGCTTGTCTGTCAGGCAATTGACAAACCTGTAATTGAAGCATTTCTGTTATGCATACTATTTTTTAACTGTGTTTCTAACAGATCCACATAACTTTGTTTTTATTTTGGGCCACACTCTGATTTTATGAGCAATGTTTATTAACTGTGTTGGACTGAGGGTAAAGCACAAGTGTTGATTGCCAGAGTTCAATGGGATTTAGAGGCTCAAAGACCCAGGAAGTAAAAATGAGCAAGTGCATGACTGCCAAAAGAAGTTGGCAGAAACAGTTGTTCTGTGAAACACGAAATAATAGAGTTAAAATAATAAATAACAGCAATAGTTAAAAAAGGAAAAATCACGGATAGCAGTGCAGTAATTTTCTTATCTTTTATGTAGCCTGATATTCAAATATCTTTCACAGTTCTTGTTTGTCATGGAAAAACATCTAACCAAGCCATTATACTCATTCTAATTCATGGTTTGCTTTCTGATGCCCACACGTATTCATGAAACTGTAGTAGTTTTAGTTTCAGTAGACTCATATTTTATTATTGTTGTGCAGTAGTAGGAACATCCATCCATCCATCCATCCATTTTCCAACCCGCTGAATCCAAACACAGGGTCACGGGGCTCTGCTGGAGCCAATCCCAGCCAACAATATATATATATATATATTTTATGGGGTTTTTGGATAAGGCTAGGTGTGACCTTTTGGTTGATAGCTAGTGAAGAGTTGTGTCCATGTGATGGCATACAAAGGTGAATATCTGGTAACTCTGTTCTTGATGTCTAAGTCAAAAATGTGCACTTGGGAGTCTTTATGATGTCAGCAAAATGTAACCTTCTTGTGATTAGCACTTGCTGTTACGTGATGGAAATGGCTGGTCATATACTGTATACCAAGAGAACAATTTATTTTTAGTTCAATTCAGCTTTATTGTCCTAAGAGGGAAATTTGTATTTGTCAGAAGGCTTTGCAAAGAGTCCATGATGTAACATTAAAAGCATCTCAAAGAACACAGCCAACAAACATAAACCATACAAATAAATCTAAAATGTCAGTGAACATTAGGTCAAACATATGAGAAATAAAAATTAAATCAACGTTTACATTTGACTCCTGAAGTGATAACTGTTCATCGCAGACGATGAATAATTAAAATTTTTAAATACAACTCTTGGATCTCCTGCCTGTATAACTGCCATGTCTTCTAAATGTGAATCATGAAAGCAGACAGCCAATTTTAACTTTTTGTTGTTAGCATATAAGCTCACAATTCCTATGCGTGGCATTCAATTTCAGAGTTGTTTTGTGAAAGTCTGATAATTACTAGGTGTTATATTTGGAGTTAAATGAGGTTGAGGGAGTTCAGAATGTGTATTCTTAGTTCTTGGTACCTCATTCAAAAGAAGATTTTCTTATTACTAGCTATTAAATTTAGAAAGACTGAAGAGATATTGGTTCAATCAAGACATGAGAACAAGCTGAACACATTTCAATAATGTGTCAGCACTGGACTTTTGAAAATGTCTGGTACTGCAGAAGCAGAACAAATGAAGCTTGATGTAAGCTGCTGTGGTTATTCTGCATCAAGTCTATGAGGTTTTTGTAAGAGTTTTCCTGATGATCTCTGCACTTTCACAAATAACTACATTTATAGTTCATTTTTACAAGTGTTTAAAAGTGACAGAGCAGGCCTAATTTATAAAATATGCTTTTAATCCAGGGCTCTATGATTCTGCCATGATTTGTACTTCTGCCTGAAAACTCCATGCAACTCTACATTGGTCTGGTTTAACTTGGTTTTGAGTGTGTGTGTTTACTGTGTTCTGTAACAAACTAGCTTCTCCTCCAGTTTATTCTTTTGCCATATACCCATGAAAGGCTTTTGCTCTTTGTGTTCTTAAGTTGGGGAAAGATGGGTAAATTATTATTTTTTTATTTATATCACATATTCTAAAGGTCTAAAATATTGTATATTTTTAAAATATTTTTCATAGATATTAAATTTCAGTCATGAGTATATAGAACATAGTGTACACAGCACAATGAAATTCTTACTTGCATGTCTTCTCAGAACAGTAATAATACTAATGACACACAAATGTTTATATAGCATGCTGACGGATGCATTCAAGGTGGTGGTGGGATTACATCAGGGATTGGATCTGAGCCTTTTCTTATTTGCAATGATGATGAACAAATTGACAGACAAGATTAGACAGGAGTTCCCGTGGACTATGATGTTTGGTGATGACATTGTGATCTGTAGCGATAGTAGGGAGCAGGTTGAGGAGACCCTGGAGAGGTGGAGATATGCTCTAGAGAGGAGAGGAATGAAGGTCAGTAGGAACAAGACAGAATGCATGTGTGTAAATGAGAGGGAGGTCAGTGGAATGGTGAGGATGAAGGAGTAGAGTTGGCGAAGGTGGATGAGTTTAAATACTTGGGATCAACAGTACAGCATAATGAGGATTGTGGAAAAGAGGTGAAAAAGAGAGTGCAGGCAGGGTGGAATGGGTGGAAAAGAGTGTCAGAAGTGATTTGTTACAGACTAATTTCAGCAAGAGTGAGAGGGACGGTCTACAGGATGGTAGTGAGACCAGCTATGTTATATGGGTTGGAGACGGTGGCACTGACCAGAAAGCAGGAGACAGAGCTGGAGGTGGCAGAGTTAAAGATGTTAAGATTTGCATTGAGTGAGATGAGGATATTAGAGGGTCTGTTCAAGTTGGACGGTTGGGAGACAAAATCAGAGAGGCGAGATTGCACTGGTTTGGACATGTGCAGAGGAGAGATGCTGAGTATATTGGGAGAAGGATGCTAAGGATTGAGCTGCCAGGCAAGAGAAAAAGAGGAAGGCCTAAGCGAAGGTTTATGGATGTGGTGAGAGAGGACATGCAGGTGATGGGTATAACAGAACAAGATGCAGAGGACAGAAAGGAATGGAAGAAGATGATCTGCTGTGGCAACTCCTAATGGGGACTGCTGAAAGAAGAAGAAGCTCTTTCTTTATACAGATATAAAGAGAGATTAGTTGGGTTGATTCGAAGACCGGTTTTGCCTAATCTTTGGAGCACTGTTTGGACATGCAGTAGGTTTTCCTCCCAGGTTCTGGAATAGTTGACTACATCACCCAGGTATGCAGCACTGTAAGTGTTGTGGGGTTGGAGCACTTTTATCCACCAGATGCTGGAAGGTCACAAGAACCCTGAGCATGCCAAATGAGAGGACATGTTGCTGCCATTATCCACTAGGTGACTCCATTAAAGGAATTTGCCAATACCCTTTAGTCGTATCAAGTATGGTCAGATGCAGAGCCTTCCAGTGGCGCTTGAGTAGGTTGTCAACCTGGGGCATTGGATAGGCGTTGATATGGGAAAATTGATTAAACTGACGGAAGTCATTGCAAAAGCACAACTACCATCAGGTTTAGGGACTAGGACAATATGACTAGACCAGAGCTGTAGTTTATAAACACAATGTTGGCATGGCAATTTCCTTGGATAATATATGCAATGTATATGACATTCTGTTTAGACCAGTTCTGAATATGTGTAAACTGGAGGAGAACACAACTATCTGGAATATTGCATTTAATGTGTTCCACCACCAGTCAACATATTTCATCATAATCGGAGTGAGTAGGACTGGTCTTAAGTGCCACTTAGATACTCCATTTTTGTGTTCTTTGGTATAAGAATAATTGTATTTTTCAGCGGATGAAGACCAAAGAGTCTCAGACCTAGTCCAATCTAACATGGATAAATTTAAATGTGCATGTCAACATGTAAACAGCAATTTTAACCACCTACAGCAAATCTTTTCGAAAACATTTTTAAAAGAGTATAAATTTGAAAATGTCAGGTTTTACATGGCATTGTGGATTAGGAAAGCAGAGTTTTTAAACGCTGAGGTATGATTCTCTTGCGGTTTAATAACTGAATTAAATTTTGTTGTAATATCTCTGTTGTGATCTCATCTTTATTGTTGGGATAGTCCTTTCTTAATTTCTCTGTATCAGCTGAACTGCACATGTAAATTTTTCAATATTTTTATTTTGCCAAGACTCTCGGTTTATATTTTCTGAGGCGTAGTCTAACATATACTCATTTGTAAACTTCAAGAATATTTTTTACATCATATGTTCAGACAAAGATATCCAGCTTAGTTTTCTCTTCAGGTGCTTTTTGGCTATTGGCTCACAAACTCTGCATGCTCAGTAGTAAAGATGTACCCATTTTTGCTATTTTATTGTGGAGAACAAAATCTTTAATGATCTGGAAAGACTAATATGAATGGAAAAACTTCTGAAATGAAAATCTTCAAATTTTTCCGTATTAGTGTGGACTAAGCCTCAAGAAGGTGCTAAATAAATTTAACAAATGCCAGATAATTGATCACTTTTTGTACTTTTTTTTAAAATCCACTTCCGGCAAATCCATCCAGATCATTATGTAGTGGATTATGTAGTACCATTATGTAACTGAATGGTAGGTGGATGGATTTTTAAATTAGTAGATTTATAAATTCAGAAAGACAGGTAGAGTTTTTATTCATTCATTTTTATCAGATTACCATGTGTGTTTTTTCCAGCAAGCAATGCAGAAACTTTTATAATTAAGTTTTATTGACCCTAAATACAACATAAAAAATATAAATATATTAAATGCATTAAATCAACAATTTAAGTACCAATTTATGTGAACAAATGACCCATTATATAAGACTGTCAAATACTGTATATTACAACATCTAAAGAGTTGGCATGATAGAACAGTGCAGCAGCTCAGCTTGCTATTTTAGGATAATGTTAATGAAGTCTTGCCAAATTCTGAAGAAGCTTTGCATCATTTCTTGTGAAGAATTAAAATTTTTTTTTTCTAGTTTAGGTTATAGTAAGGCATTGATTTATGATTGAGTTTTAAAGAGTGGGTTAAGATATTTCTAGCTGAACAAGAAAAATTGACAAGCAAGCAATATAATAGAAGCAATCACAATGAATTTACTGGTATATAATCTTCTTTAAGGACTAGGAATAATTGTATATTCAAGATCTGACAAATATGAAAAGTTTTTCCCTAGAATTAGTCTTAGTATAGGGAACCTGAAAACGTTTGAACTACTAAGGCAGGTATCATTCACAGTTATAGTCCAATCTCTGATTGCATAATGTGAATATTAAAAAAATGTATGTGATGTACAATTTTAACCTGAATGGTATCGTGATTTTCACTGTCTAATGAAGCATGTATATTATATGATTGAATTTTCATGTGCACATCAGAGGAGTGGTACTCTAAAATGTTTCTTTTTGCCCTCATTTGTAGAGGCAAAAGGTACGGTAAAGGGTTCGGAGGAGAGCATGTGACATGTTGTCCTTGATAGGTTTGTCTGAAAGTGCTATTTGTGGCAGGGCTTAGCAGTTGGAGATGCAAAATTTTGCTGAAAGAAAAAACATTAATTAAAGAAATATTATTTTTCTTATTCTATATAAATAAATTAAATAAATAAAAATAAAGATTAATTATAAAATAGATAAGTCCTATAATATTGAATATAAACTTATTTTTGTAAGCTGTAACGTTAATGGTCTCAATCTTAAACTTAAAAGGACAGAAAGCTTTTTCCCATATTAGCTTCCTGCAGGAGGCTGGAATAGTCAAGTTTTTCATTGCAACTATAGTAAAAAAGACTTCAGAAAATGTAATTCTGATTCACAGAGCAGTCTTAGTAGATATTGACATGATGTTGGTCCCTGAAAGGCACTATATTGCATTGGTTGGCAAGCGAACCACAGTTATTCCAATTAATATGCTATATTTACCCTGAAAATGAATAACAAAAAGAATTCATAGGTAGGAGGTCTTTTGTTAACTCCCAATATGAGCTTTCATAAACATAAAATAAGCTTTTTAAATGTGTATTAAAACCAATTCAAGTGTTTACAATAATAATTTCTTTTAATGTTCATAATCATTCAGATCCATAGTTTTCAAAACCCTATTCAAGAAGATATTCCTTTTTTTTACCACTATATAATAGATATTCGAAATTTTTTTTGATAGGGTCTTTCTGCCTTTGGTGAGATTAGAAAAAATGCAGTTTTTATTACTCTTCTCAAACAGTTGTCCTCTTACTGTGGTACTTTGTGCACAAACTTACTTACTTTAGTGATTAAATAAATTAATACTAGAGGATGAAGACATTATTATAGAAATGACATAATACTACTTTTGAATTTCCTTTGCCAATACTATTGAAATATTGAGTTTTTGCTGGTGCTAATAACCCAAACCATAAGATTTTTTTTTCTTTTTAACAATTACCAAGCTTTAAATGAGCTATTTGCACTTAGTACTTTTATATCTTTATCTTAAACTATGGTCAAATAGAGTAAACACTCTACTACTCTACTAGTAAAAACACAACAACGAGACTTACAGTGTACAAAAATGTACTTAACAAACTGAGTGTAACATACAGGAGGGCAAACTGGATCTAACAATGCTAGTAAAAGAAGCCGAATGCACAGACACAGAACAAGAAGGTAAACACATCAGAGTCTGTAGTTTGAGAAACTGATGCCTTAAGTCCTCAGCTGGCTGCCTTGTCAAATACATGCCAAATACCAGTGTTATCTGCAATAATGAAAAGACTGCACTGGGTTTCAGTTTGCTTATCTCTTCTAAGATCATAGTGAACACCTTTGCATGATTTCTTCACCTTCTTGGTGTAGAATCCCCAGTAAATTTGCAGTCTCTACTGGCAGCGGCAGCTGCACAAAGACTGTGCGGTAGCTGCTATGCTTTCTGCCATCTACAGCCAGGAGCTGCATGCTCACCAATCTGGTACATAGTAAATCAATGGCAAAGTAACACAACTGCCCTTAGAAAAACTTCCTCTTAGACAGTATTTCAGTTGGAAACAGGCACACTCTTAACTTGTGTGCTGAAGAAAAAACCCGTATTTGAATAGACCTTGAGACTGTTCCTGCCTATTCAGCAATAGTTATTCTTTCCTTGAAAACCACGTCTTGTCTTCCTGTCTCTCATTCAGCTCTGCGACCCAAGTTTGACAAGTGGTACCAGGCTGGGTGTTGCACAGATGGATCCTCAACAGCCTCAGTACATTCAGCCTTGGCATGTTCCACTTCCACCTGACCTGGAGGATATGCCAGTAAGGCCTGTGGCCCCTACTTGTCCAGGAATGTGCTTGTGAAGAGGCTCTTTCCGACAACCCAGAGTGTTTCCTCTTTTGCTTCGAACGAATGGCCACATTGATGTGCTGGCCAGGCGAGACTGGGCACCTTGTTTGGACCAGGGTTGCTCTATGGGTTATCCAAAACCTCATTCTTGAGAGACTTGACTATGATTTTCTGACCCAGCAGGTGGTTCTTTGTACTACTATGAGCTCCCTGGCCAAGGGGTAATAATTAATAAAAATAATTCTTTACTTTATATAGTGCTTTTCTCACTACTCAAAGTGCTCTCCACACAAGGAGGACTCGGGAAGCGAACCCACAATCTCGTTACTGCAATGCGGCAGCACTACCACTGTGCCACTTGTGAGTTCCGGCTGTGGCAGATCAATCCTTTTCGCCCTATTTGGGGGTAGGTGCCTGACTTGCTAAAACTTATCCATAGCTGCTTCAGTGGACACTCCTTTGAGATCATAATAGAAAAGATCTCTATTGATGCAGTGTTCAGGATAAGCAATGATCTTTGTGATGAGATGCTCCAGAGTGATGTCAGCTCGCTGATGGATTTGACCCACAGATTGGAAGGGGTTCAAGCCACTTAAGGACAGAGAGTCTACCCTAGTCTGGCCTCTTACCCCTCTCCAACTGTCTAGTCCCCATCTGATGGCCAATCTCTGGAGCTTCTTTCTTCATCCCCAGCCTGCATGTCATCCTTTCCTTACCTTGCAGCAACTTGCAGGGTCACCCCACTTCTGGTATCACTTGTCAGCTTGGTTCGCAGAGTTGCACAAAAGTCTGGAAGACTAGACCAGGTTTTCAAGGAAAGCATAACTTTATTGCAGAGTAGGCAGGAACAGTTTCGAGGCTTTATTCAAAAATAGGGTTTTTTCACAAGCACACAGGCTCCCTTCTTCAAACTAAAAGAACACAGCCTTGTTCGTCAAGCAGGTTCAGTGGCTTAGAAGCAGCATACAGGAGAGTGAGCACACGGTCAGGTTAGCGCTCAGCTTTAAATGTTCTAAACATTGTGTGACAATATATATACAGTTAGCTAATATTGGCTATAATAGGCAAAGCACAACAACACCTCTATTTTCTCAGGAAGCTAAGGAGAGCTGACCTCCCCCAGAAGCTGCTAGTTAATTTCTATAGATGCACTATAGAGAGCATTTTAACTAACTGCATGATGGCCTGGTACAACAGCTGCACCAAGGCTGCTAAAGAAGCCCTGCAGAGGGTCGTAAAAACAGCAGAGGCCATTATAGGGACTGAACTGCCATCACTCGAACTCTCGTATAAGACTCGCTGTGTGAGAAGGGCCAAAAACATTCTCAAGAACAAAACTCACCCTGGAAATTCTTTGTTTGAGCTCCTCCCGTCAGGCAGACGCTTTAGGTCAATCCATGTACGCACAAACAGACTAAAAAATAGCTTTATCCCATCTGCCATAAACTTTCTAAACTTTGAATCTCCTCAGTCTGAGACCATTTTTAATTGAACATGTGCAATAAGCTATAATGGTAATGTGCAATATACTAATATAATACAATATACTGTAGAATATGTAATGTACTATTCATTAACAGGTGCAATAACAATTTATGCTGTTGTACTTTGAGCAATAATAATAATTTGCTCTGGTTACTTGATCACTTAACACTGTATATGACATATTTGGAATTATTTGACTTTTCTTTAAATGCACCTCGGGGCTGTCATAAAAAGTAATTTTGTTGTGTTACACAATGACAATAAAGTGCTTGAACTTGAACTTGAATATACAAAATTGCATTATGTACTTTGTTTTCATGTAGTTATGCTAAAATCATATTATCTTTCTTTCAATGTTTGTAATGATGATGATGTGACTTAACAATTAGTTGCTGTGTTTCTCTAGTAGGGGGAAAAGTTTTATTTTGATTGTATTGACAACCATTTCTTGTAAGGCACATCATTTGGTGATCTTGCATATTCTTGGTTAGTAACGGAAATCTTCGTTATCAGCTCTGAAGCTCTCATTGCAGTTTTTTTATGTGAACGATATAAGGTGATCTGTTTGTGCATTTCTCCAGAGTTTTTATGCAAATATCTCTGGAGACAAATTGGTCTTTAAGACATTAACAGTTTGTATAGAAATGAATTTAATAAATCAAATCAAATTACATCCATCCATCCATCCATTTTCCAACCCGCTGAATCCGAACACAGGGTCACGGGGGTCTGCTGGAGCCAATCCCAGCCAACACAGGGCACAAGGCAGGAACCAATCCTGGGCAGGGTGCCAACCAACCGCAGGACACACACAAACACACCCATACACCAAGCACACACTACGGCCAATTTAGAATCGCCAATCCACCTAACCTGCATGTCTTTGGACTGTGGGAGGAAACCAGAACGCCCGGAGGAAACCCACGCAGACACGGGGGAGAACATGCAAACTCCACGCAGGGAAGACCTGGGAAGTGAACCCAGGTCTCCCAAACTGCGAGGCAGCAGCGCTACCCACTGCGCCACCCGTGCCGCCCAATCAAATTACATTTGTTTATTTTTAATAAAGTCTCAATTAAGCTGAAAGACAGAGTAATTACCAGTTTGCAGAATATCATCCCCTAAATTTCAAAGATGAAGCAAATAAAAGGAAAATAAAGAAATGAAAAAAATTAGAAATTCACACAACCCCAATATTATGGGTGCTGTTAGAGCCTTATTGCAAAAACAAAAAAAGATATTAAGCAGGTGAGTGGTAGAACAGTCAAAAAAGATGCATGTCTAGGCTAAGTGATTGTTGCATTAGTAATGACAGGCCATATTTAGAGAAGTAATACAGAGGAGTGGAACAGAGAGGAATGCAATAAAAGTATAGTAGCCAAAAAGTGATCATAGCCAAGAGAACTAAATGAGATTAAGGAAAGTTATACGATATAAACTGAGCATGTTCCTTATAGTAATCAAAGTAAAGATTAGAAGGTTGAGAGGCTTTAGTGAAGCTCTTTTGTACATTTTTCTTGTAACAGATTAGTGTCCAGTGGTGACTTCAGAGTGCCCATTTGCCATCTCTGCTGTAGTCTTTAATAAGACCTATTCAGGTTTTCTTTCTCTCTTTCCTCTGGAGGAATTCTGAATGTGGGTTTAGCCATCAACGACTCCTCTGTGCCTGGCTGGGAACAGAAGGCCATTTCTAATGCCCATGGTACACTGCTTAATGGCGTAATATGAAACTCTGTTTCCAGCTGATTATATTAAATAATTCTCTAGAGATGTCTGTGGAAGCGCTTGGGGAACCACACAGATTAAATCTGAGGGGACTATTCATTTCATTTGTTTTGCATAAAATTTAATTGCAAATTAGAATGACATCCAAACTAATTATCAGGACTTCTAAGACTAACCAAAATATGCTAATTCGCCTAATGATATGCTTTACAAAAAAGGTTATCATTACAAATGGTATTTAACATTTTGACCACAAGAGAAAGAAAGTATCTCATTTATTAGTCACAACTCTTACTATGAGCATGTAAAAAAAAGGCTAATAAAATTTTAGTTCCACCCATAAATAATGAAGTATTGAGTGCATTTGCAAATTTGAGTTAAGTGTAGCGCACATAAACTAATAAAGTGACTAAACTGTTTAAGTAATATTATAAATCTCTATACACATTGAAGTACAATGAATGAGAAGATGCCATTCCTGCTGGCTGAGACACTTCCTCTTAAAAGATCAAGATGGATTTTTTAAAGTTGGACACCTTTTGTCCAATCTTCTGTAGTTATTTGATGTAGAATATATCCCTTCAGTGTGCAAGCTTTCAGAGGCCCTGCAATTACAAGATATGAACAAGGCTTTGAATAGAAAAGAAAAGAGATCTTTTATTGTTTGTACAAATTTGTGTTTTGACCTAATATTTGTGTTTGGATCAAGTTACAGTACTCTAATCCAGGAGTCTCTCTTTATGTAAATAATATATATTCTGACTATTTCGGATTAGGAAATGGCACAAGGCAGGACTGTCCAATGCTTTTTGTAGTTGCTATAAACCATTGACTGTCCATCTTTGAACTTGAAGGACATTTTAACGGAAAAAACTGAACAAAATTATATCACTATGTGCTGATGATATGACACTTTATGCACACATCCATATTCAGCATTGCCAAACATATTAAATCAGTTAGAAGTATTTTACATGTTCTCTGCGCTCAAACTTAATTTAATTACATACCTTTCCCAGTGAACTGTTTTGTACCCCCATTCTAAATTAGGTAGTCTTTCATTCTTTGTCTAGCATATTTAGGAGATATAGTAGGCATGAATATTTAAAACATAATGTTAATAGGTAGTTATCACTTAAGCTCTCTAATGTATTAGTGTGATTAAAATTAGTATTCTTCTAAAAACTCTTATTTTTTTAGTTTACCCAGATATAACTGTATATTTAACATCCTTTTTCAAAATATTTTCAATTGTAATTTATTGATGTGGAATACAATCGAGCCACATCTTAAAAAGATGGCAATTGTGAATATCTGTACTGGATATCCCTGAGCTTGTTCATTCTATATTTGGGACTTTTATACATTTACTTTTGTTTGTTTATGTATTGAATTGCTATTCTGGTGACATCACTTTGTGTCTTGGTTTTTTGTAAGGTCGGCACCATTTGTATTTATCTTTGTGGCTAAGTTGTTGAGATTGTGTGTTTCTGCATACCATCACAATATACCTATGTACAATAGTGGTGTCCAGAATTATGAATCGGAGTACTGAAAATATAAAAACAGACTTGAGAGTAGAATTTAAGGAATCAAGCTAGTGATTGTTGTATGATGGTTTTTACTGTGTATTGAATTTCATTTAGCATGTGGTTTATTTTGCTTATTATGACTCTGACCTGCCTCGTATCTGGTATTTCTTTCTTTTGCACCTAAAACATTTTTCACATCTCCCAGTCCGTTACAACCATGTGTACCTGTTATATGTTAGGTTAGGTAGACTTTTATTATCCTAGACTGAAAACAGGAAAGTACAAAAGTGGTAACGTAAGACAACTATGCTTATAGTCAGTACACAAATATGAATTATTAACTTGACATCATCTCAATAAACTACCAAAAATTAAAATTCTAATATCTTGGGTTGGGGGGTATTTTACAACTGTTGCACATTACTGTCGGGAATCTAAATTTGCAGCTTAAGAGGCTGTATCTAGAAAACCAAGGATGACTGCAAATGGGCCGCCTTTCTGATTTTGTTTATGATAAAGTTCAATGAGAAGGGGATGCCGCAAACCAATAATTCTGTTACTAATTTGTACAGTAATACTCAGACAGTTTTGGTTCCTAACACTAATTTGTCCAAACCAACCTGTAAAAGCAAACATGACAACAGAATCGACAATAAACCTTTTAAGAAAGCATCATTATACCTATCTATTAGGAAGAATGGACAATCTTTTTTTTTTTAAATTGAGGTCAAAGGTCAGCCTGATAATTATTGACTCTAAACATTTGTAGTCCTTCAACTCTACAGTCTCATTTTATTATTTTCAAGGAAGGCTATTGGAGACCCCTCTTCTTAAAACATTAACACCTTTTCAATTCTATTTAATGTGAGCTCAAAATGTAATACTTAATACATTCTGTGTCACTACTTTAGCTTGCCTATTCTTATACTTCGTAACTTTTAGGTACAGAGTAATGGGGATTGTGGAAGAGAGGTGAAAAAGAGAGTGCAGGCAGGGTGGAGTGGGTGGAGAAGAGTGTCAGGAGTGATTTGTGACAGACGGATATCAGTAAGGGTGAAAGGGAAGGTGTACAGGACGGTAGTGAGAACAACTATGTTATATGGTTTGGAGACAGTGGCACTGATCAGAAAGCAGGAGACAGAGCTGGAGGTGGCAGAGTTAAAGATGCTAAGATTCACACTGGGTGTGATGAGGATGGATAGGATTAGAAATGAGTACATTAGAGGGTCAGCTCAAGTGGGACGGTTTGGAGACAAAGTCAGAGAGGTGAGATTGTGTTGGTTTGGACATGTGCAGAGGAGAGATGCTGAGTATATTGGGAGAAGGGTGCTAAGGATAGAGCTGCCAGGGAAGGGAAAAAGAGGAAGACCTAAGAGAAGGTTTATGGATGTGGTGAGAGAGGACATGCAGGTGATGGGTGTGACAGAGCAAGATGATGAGGACCGGAAGATATGGAAGAAGATGATCCGCTGTGGCGACCCCTAATGAGAGCAGCCAAAAGAAAAAGAAGAGTAACCTTTGGGTATATACAGTTCATTGTTGCAGTGCACTTGTGCCTAGGGCTACAGTCCACTACCTTACTGTCAGTAGTTTCTTCAGACTTCACCCAAGTATGTCTGTCACTGTAGTATTCCTATCATGAATGTTCTCTCCCCTCATCCTTGATTGGACTATCTGAGAAAGGAACTTGGTTCCCAGCCTTTGGCGATTAAAATAGAGAAAATGTGCAGGAAGAAAAGTAGCCTTAATAAGTTTTAGTGTTAAAGTGTTATCCAAATAGATAGTGCCAAAAATATTAAAGGAAAATAAAACCTGGCAATGTACATCATGCAACCTGGTACTGCAAGATGTTTGTTCTTTCTAGGTAGCTCTTTTCTTGTGATGCTCTGGTATCGGTAAGTTTAGGTTTGACAAAACCTTCTCTTTTCTCTGATTAACTCTTTTACTGAACTTATGAAGCCCTTTGTCTTTATTCAGACTTCATAAAACTAAAATCATACACTGGAAACATGCTATATAAATGTATTATGTTTACAAAATCATATGCTTTTGCTCATGCTTCTGACATCATAAATGGGAGCCAACAACACAGCATGCTTGTGCAGTATAACTTAGAAACAGCTTATGAAACCATATGTGCATTATGGTAGCAGTTCTGCAATATACCTTTGAATTCAAACTGGTTCTTCTCGCTTATCAGCAAGGCTTGGGCCGGCCCTGGGTTATGAGGAGAAAAATAAAAACAAAAAAACAATTTACAAAAAGGGTTAAGTTAAAATGTCCAGAACCGCAACCACAAAGTTCATCAGTCTCAAATAAAACATGAGGCTGGATTGTATCAAAAACAGATGAGAAATGAAGAAACAATAATCTTGTAAGGGTTTTTGATCCTTTCAAGTGCTCATACAGCATTTAATCTTAAACAAATAACCAAATTTCTTTCTGCTGTTAAATCATCCTGCAAATTTACTACATATTTCAATAAAATGCTTTTTAGTTTAACTGACATTTAACTTGCCCTTCTCTTTCATTTGTTTGACTTTCTTGCATATCTTTTGAATTCTTTCTTTCTTTGTTTTCTCTGTCTCCCTTTTCTTTCTTTGTTTTCTCTGTCTCCCTCTACTGGTTGATTTTTACTTTTTTTTTTGTTTTGGAGTACTAGGGTGTTGCACCGTGTTAGCCGTTATGAATGTAGTGAGAAGTCAAGCAAAATGACACCTTTTATTGGCTAACTAAAAAGATTACAATTTTAAATGATCAGTAGTATGAGGGTGTTGTACCGTGTTAGCCGTTATGAATGTAGTGAGAAGTCAAGCAAAATGACACCTTTTATTGGCTAACTAAAAAGATTACAATATGCAAGCTTTCGAGGCAACTCGGGACCCTTCTTCAGGCAAAACAAGATGTAATGCCTCGAAAGCTTGTATATTGTAAATTTTTTTTTTGTTTTGTTGCGGAGAAATCCTAAAATGATTTTTCATATTTCATTAAATTCCTACCCATGAAAATGTTTACAAGGTAACAATTTTAGAGGAGTGCATGATATAAGTAATAGCTGCTACAATCATCTTCTTCTCCTGGCTGCTCCTGTTAGGGGTTGCCACAGCAGATCATCTTCTTCCATATCTTCCTGTCCTCATCATCTTGCTCTGTCACACCCATCACCTGCATGTCCTCTCTCACCACATCCATAAACCTCCTCTTAGGCCTTCCTCTTCCCTGGCAGCTCTATCCGCTACAATTATAGTTTGTTTCAATACAATTTAACTACTGCAATATACCAATAGCTGTTTAGGCAACATTTTAAGGACTTCTAGTCTCTGTTTAATAAAGACTTTTTTAAGTAACCAGAAAGTAAGGTTTTTCAATTTTCAAAATATGTTTTACAGCATATCATATCTTGCTTGTAATGTCTATCAGGCTTGACATAACTTACTCACTGAATTAAAAGTTGTCTTTATTGTAATCTTTAAAGAAACACAGCAGTTCCTCTCACAGCTCTTGGTAAAACTTTCTGTTAAAAAAACCATCAAACCTTGGCGTATTTATTAAAGCAGTGTCTCGTGGCCTTTCGGCATATTGTCACATAGATTTTCACATAGATTGTACTGTACATATGGACATGCTCCTAGCAACACATGCAATGAAAGCAACCCATTCTAAAATGGTGGTGCTCATTAGTTTATACAGCACTTAGCAGAAGTTTTCAACTGTCTATAGATGCTTTTACTGGAAAGATTTTGTTTTCCTCTCCTTCTTGGCCGCCTGACCATAGCATCAAACTCAGACTTTTACTATTGTAAGCATTAGACACTTAAAATGCATTAACAGTAATTTAGCGTTGCTAAAAAAAAAAATTCATTTGGTATGGATGAACGGATATATCGCCACTTCTAGCTGGAGCCATGGTGTTTTTTGGTTGCTGTGTTTATTTAGAGTCATGTGATGTGTAGCTATAGATATTTTTTTTTTTTCTTTAGTTTTGACTAAAACAATCCTACAAAAACAAATACATTTGTCCAGTTTAGTTAATTAGAAGTAAACATAACAATCTATTTGGGAATGTTTTGCAACATTTAAATTTTTTTTATTTTGCCCAATATGCTGCTTGTCCAGTTTTAATTTCTTCTTTGTGTTTTGGCCATTTACTTTCTTTACGACTATTCAAGTCTTATTGGAAACCTTAATGGTGAGGTAATTGTACTGACTGGTGGGTGAAATGTCTGGGTAAGGGCAAGATATTTTAAAGAAGTCCATCCAAACTCTTTTAGAAGTTTAAGAAATCATGTAGTGGAGCATCAAACTCCACTCCTGGAAGAACACAGTTGATGCTGGCTTTTGTTCTTATGAGGTCCTTAAGGTGAAGTTAGTTCTTGCTACTGCCATTTTTGAAATTAGTAATAGTGAAAATTAACATTATTTGGAAAGTGATTTTTTTTTTTATTAAAAATTCATTTGTTGTATTTTAAGATTTAATCTGGTATTATTTTTCACCTGGCAATTAACATTTAATTACAAGCTAGTCCATCATCTAATTTGATATCACTTTCTCTTGTGTGTTCTCATTATAAACTGTTTAAAAGAAATTATTTAAAATAAAATGAGCAAAGGCAACAAGAAAACTGCCTGCTGATTTAAAAAAAAATAAAAATAAAAACTGGGCAGGAACAATATGGAGTTCAAACTCTAGCATCCTTAAATAGCAAGCTTACATAGGTGCTTTCAGACCAGTCGTTGAATATGCTACCACCTCTTAAAATACTGCTGTAAAATACTACCAGAAAGAAGCCTGACAGAGTGTAGAACTGGAGTCTTAGCATCATCCTGGGAGCCATGAGAAGCACACCAGTCTGACAAATGTAAATACAGTGGACCTTTCACCAATGGAGACCAGACGTGAATACAAATTTGCCCTTTAGGGATTAAAGGTGAAGGGACTGACCTCCCACCTAGCACATCTGATATTCCAGGAACTGCCTTAAACAAACAGGCCTAAAACATCAGCTGAAGAAAACAGTCAGACATCTAAGAAACAAACCCCAACAAGTGTGAGGAGTTAACACCATGGATTTGGAGATCTAAAAAGAGCTTTTCAAAAGTCAGCACTGGGACTAGGGAACCGGGGGCCAAAAGGACACTGCAGCCACCACTCCAGAAGTCATTTGTGCTAGAAAGATTCAAGAACTCTATTTCAACAGAACCTGAAGCCCACATTTTTTCACAGATGGCTCATCTTAAAAAAGCTGTCAGGAATAGAGGCAGTGGCGTAAACATCTTCCATTCAAATGGGACCATTACCAACCTTTTTCCTACTCTGCTGGTGACCTAAGCTCCATCAATAGAGTAGAAAAACTTGACAGAAAAAGCTGCTGCACCCCATCAGAAAGATGAAAGCTGCAACCAACAGAACATTGTACTCCTCACTGACTCCATGTCAGCTCTTCAGTCCCTTAGGTCCAGCCTCACTGACGTGTCCACCATGCAGCTCCCCAACAGCCTGTGCACCCTTTCTGAGAACATGTTTGTTCTTCAGTGGATACCAGCCCACTTTGGCACTGCTGAAAATTAAATAGCAGACTTATTGTTGCGGTCGAAATTTAAAAATCTTATTAAAGAAAGAAATATCCTCTAACAGGACACTTCAGTAATCAGGCTGGAGAAAAAGCTCTTCATTGGTTCTTTTAATGACTCCTCGGCAAAATGCCTTAGAGGGAGCATTCTTAAAAAGCAGTCCCTTACAGCCTGGTCAGAATGACCAGAGAAACAAAGACTAGAGGTTAATTTTATAAACTGTTTACATTGTACAATTTACACAATTTACATACAGTGTCAATCAATGCATACATTTTTCTCTGGTTGGTTCATTGGTTTACACCCAAATTGATTTATATAAAATAAAAAGTCTGTTATATTATATTCTGGTTCTTCTTATACCTTTTGAGATGAGACACCACCCTTGATATTCTGTGCATATAACAACTGTCCATTCTGGTTGTTTTACAGGACATCTGCTGTTTTCTTAGTCATCTCTTAGTCATCCTTCAGTACATTTTGTATATTACATCAACCTTTCTTCTGGTACATTCTTTATTTACTTGACCATCTCAGTATATTTCCTAAATCAATTCTTATATTTCAGTCTACATTTTGTTGTTCACTTGACCTTTCTTTAAGATGAATGCTGTGTTACCCTAAAATTATTCTTCCACACTGTACAAAAGAGTATGGCTTCCCTAATCTCTAATGTTCAACTAGATAGATAGATAGATAGATAGATAGATAGATAGATAGATAGATAGATAGATAGATAGATAGATAGATAGATAGATAGATAGATAGATAGATAGATAGATAGATAGATAGATAGATAGATAGATAGATACTTTATTAATCCCCAAGGGGAAATTCACATACTCCAGCAGCAGCATACTGATAAAAAACAATATTAAATTAAAATGATTAAATATTAAAGTGATTAAATATTAAATTAGAGTGATAAAAAACACAGTGCAAGTTAAAAAAAAAAAAGCAAAGTGGAGAGTGCGAGGCAGGTATAACAGACAATAACTTTGTATAATGTTAACGTTTACCCCCCCGGGTGGAATTGAAGAGTCGCATAGTGTTGGGGAGGAACGATCTCCTCAGTCTGTCAGTGGAGCAGGACAGTGACAGCAGTCTGTCGCTGAAGCTGCTCTTCTGTCTGGAGATGACACTGTTTAGTGGATGCAGTGGATTCTCCATGATTGACAGGAGCCTGCTCAGCGCCCGTCGCTCCACCACGGATGTCAAACTGTCAGCTCCGTGCCTACAATAGAGCCTGCTTCCTCACCAATTTGTCCCAGGCGTGAGGCGTCCTTCTTCTTTATGCTGCCTCCCCAGCACACCCACCGTGTAGAAGAGGGCGCTCGCCACAACCGTCTGATAGAACATCTGCAGCATCTCATTGCAGATGTTGAAGGACGCCAGCCTTCTAAGGAAGTATAGTCGGCTCTGTCCTCTCTTGCACAGAGCATCAGTATTGGCAGTCCAGTCCAATTAATCATCCGGCTGCACTCCCAGGTATTTATAGGTCTGTACCCTCTGCACACAGTCACCTCTGATGATCACGGGGTCCATGAGGGGCCTGGTCCTCCTAAAATCCACCACCAGCTCCTTGGTTTTGCTGGTGTTCAGGTGTAGGTTGTTTGAGTCGCACCATTTAACAAAGTCCGTGATTAGGTCCCTATACTCCTCCTCCTGCCCACTCCTGATATAAATATAATAGGAAAATAATAAAAAAAAAAAATAATATGATATAAAGTAGCAAATTATATTCAAATTAAACCAGTAATCAGGAATTAAAACAAATTTGGACTGGAGTTGGGCTTTAAGCAAGTACTCCTATTCCCAATTTTTTGTTTTAAACCATTATCTGTGACAATGCCTTGGTGCATCAGGAGGTCTTTACACAAATTTAAGGTGTTGACTTCTCTAATTAGGAACATTGTAAATTAAAACAGAAAACCCACCCTCTCTGTCCTTAATCTCATGTAGACTGTTTGCTAGGAAGTTTCAAGAACCTGATCTCTGTTAACAATACAACAGAGAGATATTGTTCTTTTGCCTTTAGTAAATTAATTTCCATGAGTATTGTTTCTTTTTGGCTTAGATTTCTAATGTATAAAATCTCCATACCAGGGCAAGTAGCAGTTCAATAACTTGGTCTTCATCCAAAGATATTGATAGTTTGTCTGAACCTTCTTCATGGGCTTAAAATTCTTTCTAGTCTTGTGAGGGCAAATTGCAGAATTACTGTTTACAAACAAAGAGTAACGTACTTTAATCTGTAACACAGATATCATGTGAATTTTACAAATAATGTATCACTCCAGTCTTTTTCTTACTAACAAATTCAGTTCAGTGTATTGGGGAGTCTGTGCCTATACTGGCAAGTTTGGGCGCAAAGAAGCAGTGAAGTTCCGATGGATTGCTGTTTCATTGCAGGAAACGCACTTACACCAGACCCCAGTTACAGTCACCTGTTGTGGGGAACAGCCCGAACACAGACAGGGAGACATCATTTTGTACCCAACACACGTTTATTTACAAGTCTATTTACACAGTTCAGTGCTCCACAACCCACAGACTTCCCCAAAGTCCAGGCCCACCACTATGCCTCACTCTTCAGGCCGCCTCCATGTCTCCTCCTGAGACCTTGTCCAACTTCTCTCCCGACTCCAGCCATCCTGTGAAGGGAGGCGGCCCCTTTTATGTGCTCCAGGTGTGTTCCGGCAATCTCCCACCGACACTCCCCAGTGTGGCGGAAGTGCCGGCTGTGTACCCGGAAGCACTACGGGTGTCCCCACTCGTCTTCCCTCCAGCACTTCCTGGTGTGGCGGAAGTGCTGGGGTCCAGGGATCTCCAGGCATGGGGGCGCCCCCTGGCGATGACCACGGGCCCCTTCTGGGTTGAGCTTCCCAGCTCCGTGCCTGTGGCCCCCAAAGGAACCAGGGCGGTCGCCTCCTCATGGTCTGGAGGAGGCACAAGCCCTCCTCCGGTCTTCCTGGGTGTCCCGGCTGGATGCCACCCCCAGCCGCGTGCCAAACTGTTAAGGAAGCAGGAACCTCTTTGTAATGTGGGATGTATGGGGGGGGGGGGGGGGTTGGGGAGTACAGGCTGATATGGGAAGAACAAGCAAACTGCACTAAATATCATATTTACACAACACATACTCTACTTCTGTTTTATTATATATTTATACCGTAATTGTCGTGATGTTCTGCGGTGGGCTGGCGCCCTGCCCGGGGATTGTTCTTGCCTTGCACCCTGTGTTGGCTGGGATTGGATCTAGCAGACCCCTGTGACCCTGTGTTAGGATATAGCAGGTTGGACGATGACTGACTGACTGACTGTTGTGATGTTTCATCACCATTTTACATGCTTTATACTATTTACTTGTACTTACTGCAACTAAACATACACACTGTTAAGTCTCTTAAATGTTTAAGAAATAGGTAATTGATGTTTTAGTTATTATGCAGAAATCCTTAGTTGGCTGTAATATAAGTGTTTAAGAGTATCTTGAGGAAACTTGGGAAAACCGTTTAATGGACTTTGGCTGTTCTGGGGCACATTATTAGTTTCCATATGAAGAAAAAAAATTGGAATATAGGCTTCCATTACCCAAAAAAACACTATCAGACACATTTTCAGCAATGGATTAGGTTTGGATAGCAAGAGATTTCTTCGTTAGGGTGGTGCAACACTCCATGACTTCGAGTCGACGAGCAGGCCAGTTGCTGAATCACCTTGTTTCTGAGGGTGTCAGTCCGGTCGTAAAAACTTAGTGGCAGAGGATTGTGGATCACGTAAGTCTTTACCGATCATTCAGCACTGTTTCAAGTAGATCTTCGTATATCGCAATGGAGTTGACAGACAGAAGTGGTATGTCTGTGTTGGTGGCTATAACTTCACACATATAGTACTCTACATCCCTTAACTTTGCCAGAATTTAGACGTGGCCAGATTACTGGCACATCATTCTAAATTAAAGGGCTCCAAAGTTTTCTTTGAATAATGTAATGTAGTGATAAGAGAAAATTGAATGTCAGTTAGCTGAAGCCATGTGTCACTTGTCTCCTAATTTCAGCATACATAAATGCAAAGTTAGCGAGTCATGTTAAGTTTTCAATGCTGTAAGAATTTGGTGATTTAGTTAAATAAGTGAGGAGGTTACCATTTGTGGCTGCAAAACCCCTTTTTACATGCTGTTTTATTCTCAAATTTACCAGGAAGAGCAGGACAAGAAATGTGGGGAATGTTGATCCGATGCCACCATGGGCTGCAAGTATGGGCAAGGGCATCTGCCACCATTGCTGGAAAAGTTAACCTGGTGGTGTTTCAACATTTATGTGAGAAAGTGGCTTAAAAAGGCAGCAGCTTTCATCATTCTGTGTGTGTCTGTGTGGACATATTTTATTAGCTTGACCAACAACTGACTTTTAAGGGCAATGAACTTTCCCAGAGTTAATCCGTACAAAATGACATAGGACAGCTGTAGTCTTCAGTCATGTTTTGTTGACATGTAAATGACAGATCATGGACTTGAAGTACACTGAGCTTTTTCTTGGTATTTGACAGACCATCTTTATTACTATAACATCACATGTGGCAGTTTGCACAGCCGAAAAGTCATTTAGCACAATGAGAAATGTGAAAACCTGGCTAAGAACAAGTACGGTAGATGCACATTTACGTGGACGGTGAATAATAACTAATTTAAGATTGTACAGCGCAAGAATGAACTGTCATTGTTATAAACAGGTTTGGTCAAAATGAGTGCCAACTACAACAGATTTAACATTCATATTATAATCTCTATTCAGTCCAACAATTTTGGATTTAAACATTTTATTGATATACTAGTCATTTAGCCCGTTACAGTAGTGCATAAACATTAGTAGGAACAGTCTATATTAAATGGCAAGGGACTTTGACCTCATTGTTTTTGTTGGTCGTATTTTTCTTTCTTTCAGCCTTTCTTTTGTTGATGTTTACTTGCTGAGCTGACCGTTCTTCGTGGGCTGACGCCGTGTATTGTGTGTCTTTAATTTTCTGTGACAGTAATACTGTCTTGTACGGCTCTATTCAATAAGGGCACGCACAAAAAGGCGAGCTTCAAAAGGGCGACCTCAATTGAGCGCGGCGAATAAAGGCGTTCGTAGATAATTTAGTTCAAATGGCTCTGGAATATGTGAAGAGCAACAAAGGTGCAGATCTTTATTTACGCGCGCCTTTATTCGCTGCGCCCAATTGAGGCTCGCCTTTTTGTGCGCACCCTTATTGAAGGATACCGTCTTGTATGTCCGCTGGCTTGTACGTCCGTAATATACGTTTAATTTTCTCTGGCGGTAATACAGGCGTGCGCGTCGGTAATATGCCTTTAATCTCCTCTGACAGTAATACTTGCTTGTATGTGGCTGTAATATGCGTCACTGTATTGTGTACCTTTAATTTCCTCTCACAGTAATACTGGTTTGTATTTCCGTAAAACGCCTCTAACTTTCTCTGACAGTAATATCGCGCATCTCACCGTGCCCTGCGCATGCGCACTTCACCAGAGGACACACACACACGGACACCTGGACGCACATAGGGATTTTATATATATATAGATAATTTGACTAAATGATATGCCTATTGCAAAAAAGTCATTGTAGAATCAAGAAATGTTGTTTAGTGTTTAATTTGTAATGTTTAATATGAACTGAAATAACAAGAAGTAGACAAGTTAGAGTTGGGGCACCAAGGGACAGGTAGTGCGTGCTCTGCAGGGGTAGATTTAATTTGCACAGTTTAAAGTTTCAGGGAAGGCAGCGATTATCACAGCTACATTGGGTGGAAGGCAAGAAGCAACCCGCTGCTGCTGGTAACACCAGGCATGCGTGTGAATGGAGAAGCTTGCGATCAGGGGACACTAACTGAGCAAAAGTTTTATATGTATACATTTAATTCTAATCAGATTAAGGTTTTGTAAGTTTGATACAGATGTTTTAATATAGGCGGAGTGGCAGCGCAAAGCCAGCGTTTCTGACTTACCCCACCAGGGTCTGCATGGATATAAGGCATGAAGCAACCACGGTGGATGATGCGCCTCTCCTTTGCAGGGTACAATCACACAGCCAAGCAGAAAAGAGTGTGCTGCATGCAATATGCTAACAGAAATTTGTATAAATAAAGAATCTGTTTAGTTTTAGTCTAGTTTTTTAACTATAGGCGTTCATGCCCAATCTCTGCATACTGGAAATGTCTCAGGAATACTTCTCAGATAACACAAAATGTTTAGTCCTTCATGTGCTGTGAAGTAAATAACACTTAACTCTCTTTCCTATCCCCAACCCGAGCTCTAAACATTCAAGGTATAAACACTAGCCACTGCACTACCAAATCACATGGTTTAAATAAAATAAAAAAAAAGATGTATAAAATGTTTTGTTCGTTTAGTGACCCTTATTTGCAAGCTATGTGCTTCCTTCACTTCTCCCTCCATGCACATGCCCAATGTTACCTGCAGCAGTGGCTTTTCCATTTTTCCTTACACCACGTGTTGCTGCGATGATCACTGCCTTTCTTGAGACTCTAATGGGTTTGTATTAAATGTATCCCTCAGCACATGCAGAATTAAATGTATGACTATGCCTTTTGTTCCTTTTTTGTGACTTGATCGCACGTGTGCACATCCTTATGGTATCCCTCACCAGCCGACAGAGGACATGCAGGATACCGAACACATAAGGCAATATCCATCCATCCATTATCCAACCCGCTATATCCTAACTACAGGGTCACGGGGGTCTGCTGCTGGAGCCAATCCCAGTCAACACAGGGCGCAAGGCAGGAAACAAACCCCGGGCAGGGCGCCAGCCCACCACAGGGCATAAGGCAATATCTTTTGCAAAATAATGTCATAGTTATTGATAAGTAACACAATGTTTTTGTGAAATAATGCCAATACTATTGCAACGTAAAGCAATTCTTTTGCAAAATAACTTTATTTATTGATTTGACACGAATAAGCTTTCGTAGATGTTTACACAGATGTGGTAGTGCAAAGCCAGCATTGACGACTCACGCTGTCAGGGTCTGCATAGGAGGAAGACGAGAACCAACCGTGGTGGATGATACACCAGATCTTTGCAGGGTACAATCAGTCCAAATTTTGAAAAATCGGCACACCTTTAAAAGAACTGAAATTCTAGTACAACATGTCTACTATAAACTCTCTAATAATGCTTAAATTATTTTTGTCTCTTTGAGTTTTGATTTGAAATTGGGGCGGGGGGGTGCAATTTTCTTTTTTTTTTGAGGAGTCCTACATATTTTTTGGTAAGTTGCTATATACAGTAATTGTGGAATTCTTTTTGTGCCTATTGCTCTGTAAAAGTGTGACATTATTTGAAGTGTTATGTGCTTTTTATTATCCAACACCTTATTTTTTTAGTACATAAAAAGCATGGATATTATGATTAAAGCATATGTTATGTACCTTTCCACTGTTTACAGTTTAATTTGAAGGGCTTTCCTGATTCTTTTTAAAACTGCATGCAAAATGTGTTAATGAAAAGCAAAATAAGTGCACTTTTATTTTATTTATTTCTTTATTTTCTTGTCACACGAATATTCACTATGGATCACTCTGACTTTTTTTTTTTGCATTTCTTTCTAAGTTGCAGATGTAGAGTGCCTGCTGTATCGGTTTACCGTTATTAACATTTTTATTTGATTTTTAAACAGCAGTAACCTCGTAGCAGATTTATGTTTTGCAGCCTGCCTTGAGTTTTGTTGTTTCTGCTTGCTTCTTTTGCCTTCACTTTTTGATTTTAGCTCATTTTTTCATTCACCATGCTGTGCAGCCATTGGATGCAAGAAGGACCAAGGTTTGTTGTATGTTTGCAACCATCTGGTGTGCAAATCAAAATTCCGTAAAAGTGTACAGTCTCATCTAAAGCTCAAAGGTTTGAGTATTCTTTATGCAGCCCAATTTACTTTTTAAATTTGATTTAAAAATTAAAAACAAAACCTATGATAAAATATGTACATTTTAATGATATTTTATCTTAAAAATTAGACTTACTATTAAGGAAAATACTCATTAAGTAAACAAAATGTCATTGATAATTTTAAATTGTTTATTTATTAGTTTAAAAGAATTACTGTCAATTTATAATGGGTGTGTTAAAACATACATATAAGGTGAATGGAACTTTTAACATAATAAACTAATTAATATTACTATTTTGGGGCTTTAATGCAGAATATCCATTCACACCTTTACAGTACTATTTTAAACATTTGGCTGGGCTCCTGTACTGTGACTTTGAAACTAAATAAGTATTTAGAGAGTTCATGTGCCACTCACTGAGCACCTTGAGGTAAAGTATACTCATTCCAGAGCCTATAGCTGTAGTTTGCATGCATTTTGTGTGTGTGTTGTGTGTATGTATGTGTTTTTATTTATTTTTTATTTAAACATTGTTACCACATTAGCTCAGATTTAGCAGTGTTGGCTGTCACTGTGTGTATGGGTGTTGGTGTGTATACACACGTATTCATATGGCCACTTTACTAGGTGCACTTTAATTGGTAACACAGATCACATGCTCCTCAATCGTGTGTACAACTCACTGAGGCGGAGTGGTGGCTCTGAGGCTAGAGATTTGCACTGGCAATCGGAAGGTTGCCGGTTCGAATCCCGTAAATGCCAAGAGGAACTCTACTCTATTGGGCTCTTGAGCAAGGCCCCTAACTTGCAATTGCTGAGCGCTTTGAGTAGTGAGAAAAGCGCTATATAAATGCAAAGAATTATTATTATTATAGAGTACGGAGCATGCAGTTGTGGCGTTTAGTCGTTGTTCAACCAAACGTTAAAATGTGCAAGACTTGTAACCTAAGGTACTGTGCTACGCTTGTTAGTGCCCTAAACAGTGGGGCTAACTTCATAGAAACAGCTGCCAACCTGAAATTTTCATGGATTACAGGAAAGAGTGAGATAAACAAACATCCAACGAACAACCGTTCTTTGGACAAAACGCGTCATTGATGAAAGCTCAGAGAAGCTACCAGAAAGTCGCAAATGTGCAAATAACAGCTTTTTATAGTAGTGTTATGCAGAATACCTCAGAATGCACAATATGTTGGAGCAAATTGGCAATGGCAACAGAATACCCTGCTGGGTTCTCTTCTTGGAAGTTTAGAACAAGAGAATGAGGCCACAGTGGGGATGCGATCACCTATACTGAATGAAGACTGGGAAAATGTCACCTGGTCTGTTGAACCTTCTGAATTTCTTAATCATCAGGAAATGCGTCTTGCTACTGTATCTAGTCTGCGTGGAACAAAACCCTATAAAGTGTTTTTGGCACCATGTTGAATCGAAGCTTTGTCAGTACGAGAAGAAAAAAGGAGATGTGTACGTAATAAAGTGGCTCCTGAGTTTATATATGCATATTGTCTGTGACATGCATGTATAAGCAGACACTACCAACAGTGTTACGTGAATATGTGTTTAGTTCTTGTGCTGTCTGGCTTTGGCATTTTTAAAATAATGTGCTTTATTTACATTATCATTCTGATGATTGTGCTTATCATGTGCTTAGAACATCTCTCATATTGAGACTTCAGTAGAGCAGATATGTTGCAGTTGACATAACACTGAAGAAAACTGGAAATTTTCTGTTAGCTTCTGCAATATTATTAAAGTACTAAATGATTAAGAGATTACAGTGAATGAAGTACTGCTACTATTAAAATGCCTGAAATCAAATAGCCTTGATTATATATAAATGGTTCAGGTACTTTTTTGGAAATCACTTTTGCTGCATTTTGGGAAACTTCTAAAGGCTGGAAGCTACAAAATGTCCTCTTGTCTTAAAGGTGATTGGGCATTTCCAGTGATTATAGGCCACTTAACATAATATGTATTTAGGGGACAATCAGTGGGGCCAGTTGTTAAAAATACAATAAGGCATCGCGTATCAAGTACTGTACCAGTGTGCTTGTGAACAGTCAACATGGATTAAATGGGGAAACTACAGTATATTTCACAAAACTTTAGGAATATAATGAGGAAACTGCAAATGCATTTCATTTTTTGTGAATATAATAGTATTTATGCCAGCTATTTAAAAGCTTCAGGCACATTACCACATGAGAGATTAGTGATGAAATTAAATGATGAAGGAATTTCAGGCACAGTTTACAGATGGTATGAAACACCTTAAAATATATGAAGCAAGTACGTTAGGTTCAGGGAAACTTTTCCTGAATTAGCTAATGTTAAAAATGGAGTCCCATAGTGATCATCGCTGAAGATGCTAATCTTTTTTAGTTTATTTAAATGTTCAATATAAGAATGTAGCTAACAAGCTGGTTACATTTTCAGATGACACAAAGCTTGGGGAATTGATGGTTACCCTGTTATCAGGTTGTATATGAAATGGGACAGAATTCAGAATTGTGCAGATATACAGTGGCAGGTGAAGTTTAATTGTAAATAAATGTAAGGAGATACACACAGTAAGTAAACATATTAGTTTTAATGACACAAAGAGGGAATCTAAAACTTGAAAGCAGACTTGGGACTGTGCACAATCGGGCGGTTTATTACAAATCAAAGATGATAATGTCAGACGTATTCCAAGACCATGAAGTATACAGTATACTACAAAGATAGATTGAACAAGTTAAATATTTCAGTTAACAGAAATGAAGATACAAATGTGACATAACTGAACTATTTGAAATTAAAAATGGGATTAGTAGAGTGGTGACAAGCATTCAATATGAAAGGGGACACGGAAAGAAACGGGTTAAGGGTACATTTCATACTTATGTTACAAAGTATTTCTTTATACGTAAGTACGATTAAGTTAACCATGCAGAGTAGTGGATAATAACTTTGTGGACCTGACAATCTCTAGGTAACCAAATTTTGAAAGAGTTAGGTGAAATCGAGATTGTGTTTGGCTGAGTGCTCTGTTCTCAAAGTTTTGTTTTCATGTTCCTATTGATACAATGTTCACGTTTGCTCATTGGTACTGAACAATATATGCTATAAAGAGGATAATAGTGTTATATATTCATTTGCTTAATGTATTAACTTGAATTGCAGCTCTCTGGATGATGCAGGTTTATTATTGTGAGATGTTCTTGATATATCATCTGTCTTTGGTGTCTGTATCACTTTAAATGTATTTGTCTTTTAATTGCCCTGTGCTTAATGGTGTTGTGGTTTGTCCCCTATGTTTTTAAGTTCTAGTTTCTAAATTGAAGGAGGGATGTTTAATTCCTTTTCAGTAATAACTTGAAATTAGAAATATTTTAAAGACCTTAAAATATTACCATGTACATGATGTTCTTAAATGTAGAATATTGGACAAATGCTAATATAAGAGATTTTTAGAAATGTCAAACTTGCATTCATGTACATTTTTTAAGGAGCCTGGTGGAAATGTTTTTCTTTTTATAATTAAACCGATACATTGATGATGATGGACTAAAAAAAAAGGATAACATTACTGTTTAATTTGTTTATGTGCATAGTGCCTTTTCAGATAATTTGAAAAACTGAGAATTTGTCTGTAAAATATGAATAAAGGCAATAGAAACAAACTTTAGCTTCAAGGCAAAAGTTAACTGTGTATTTTCCTTGAAATAAAGTTTCTAAAATAAATTATAAAGTAGCAACTGCAGTAGCATTCATTGATGTATTGTATGCTCACAACTGTTTCTGGATACTTTTTTTGCTCATAGCACCTCCAGCTGACTATTCAAGCTCTGCAGGATGAGCTTCGAACTCAGAGAGACCTTAATCACCTGCTGCAACAAGAGAGTGGGAATAGGACTGCAGAGCATTTCACCATTGAGCTAACGGAAGAGAACTTCCGGCGCCTGCAGGCTGAGCATGATAGGCAAGCAAAGGAGCTCTTTCTTTTACGGAAAACACTTGAAGAGATGGAACTCCGTATTGAAACGCAGAAGCAGACTCTCAGTGCTAGGGATGAGTCCATCAAGAAGCTTCTGGAAATGCTACAGAGCAAAGGTTTGCCATCCAAAGCAATGGAGGATGATAATGAACGGATACGACGAATAGCAGAGGCAGAATCTCAGGTCAGCCATTTAGAAGTCATCCTGGACCAGAAGGAAAAGGAGAATATTCATCTTAGAGAGGTATGTATCCTTGTATTGTCTTATGTGTTTATAAGTATTATAGACGTGTTTAGCTTTCATTCTGTTTAATGAAAAAATTTGAACTGTCAAGGTGCATTACTCATATAATTTCTGCAAATTATAGTTTTAAAGTATTGTGCACAAGATGTTTTCATATTTACTGATTCAGTTTATTCTTGTTTAGTCTTTTTCTCATAAGACAGGCTCAGAACATCTAAAGCACATTTATAAATCTGAGACAGGTAAGAGTAAATTTCAAAAAGATGCAACGATTGTGTGCAAATAAACACACATAACTGTTTAATTCTTCAAAAATCATATAATATAAATCTGTATGTTTCCTGTACATGTATAGAGGTGTAGATATAGATATAGGTGTAGATATAGGTAAAGATATAGGTGTAGGTGTAGATGTAGATATAGGTAAAGATATAGGTGTAGGTGTAGATATAGATATAGGTATAGGTGTAGGTGCAGGTGTAGATATATTTATAGGTGTAGGTGTAGATATATTTATAGTTGTAGGTATAGATATAGGTGTAGGTATAGATATAGGTGTAGTTGTAGTTATATTTATAGGTGTAGATGTAGATATAGATGTAGGTGTAGATATAGATATAGATATAGATATAGGTGTAGGTATAGATATAGGTGTAGGTGTAGATATAGATATAGGTATAGGTGTAGGTGCAGGTGTAGATATATTTATAGTTGTAGGTATAGATATAGGTGTAGGTATAGATATAGGTGTAGTTGTAGTTATATTTATAGGTGTAGATGTAGATATAGATGTAGGTGTAGATATAGATATAGATATAGATATAGGTGTAGGTGTAGGTATAGATATAGATATACACTAGGTGTAGGTATAGGTGTAGGTGTAGATATATTTATAGTTGTAGGTATAGATATAGGTGTAGGTATAGATATAGGTGTAGTTGTAGATATATTTATAGGTGTAGATGTAGGTGTAGATATAGGTGTAGGTGTAGATATAGGTGTAGGTATAGGTGCAGGTGTAGATATATCTATAGATGTAGGTGCAGATATAGGTATAGATGTAGGTGCAGATATAGGTATAGATGTAGGTGCAGATATAGGTATAGATGTAGGTGTAGATATAGGTATAGATGTAGGTGTAGATGATGGTGTAGATATAGGTATAGATATAGGTGTAGGTGTAGATATAGATACAGTAATCCCTCCTCCATCGCGGGGGTTGCGTTCTAGAGCCATCCGCGAAATAAGAAAATCCGCAAAGTAGAAACCATATGTTTATATGGTTATTTTTATATTGCATGCTTGGGTCACAGATTTGCGCAGAAACACAGGAGGTTGTAGAGAGACAGGAACATTATTCAAACACTTTTTCAAAAGTTTAAACTGTGCTCCATGACAAGACAGAGATGACAGTTCTGTCTCACAATTAAAAGAATGCAAACATATCTACCTCTTCAACGGAGTGCGCGTCAGAGAGAGAAAAGCAAACAAATCAATAGGGCTGTTTTAAGTATGCGAAGCATCGCCGGTACAAAGCTGTTGAAGGCGGCAGCTCACACCCCCTCCATCAGGAGCAGAGAGAGAGAGAGAGCCAGAGAAAAACAAAGTCAAAAATCAATACGTGCCCTTTGAGCTTTTAAGTATGCGAAGCACCGTGCAGCATGTCCTTCAGGAAGCAGCTGTACACAGAAGGTAGCAACGTCCCTATCGTCTAGGTGTGCAAACAGCCCCCCTGCTCACACCCCCCTACGTCAGCGCGAGAGAGAGAGAAAGTAAGCCGGGTAGCTTCTCAGCCATCTGCCAATAGCGTCCCTTGTATGAAATCAACTGGGCAAACCAACTGAGGAAGCATGTACCAGAAATTAAAAGACCCATTGTCCGCAGAAACCCGCGTAGCAGCGAAAAATCCGCAATATATATTTAAATATGCTTACATATAAAATCCGCGATGGAGTGAAGCCGCGAAAGGCGAAGCGCGATATAGCGAGGGATCACTGTATAGGTGTAGGTGTAGATATACAGTAGGTGTAGATATATATAAAGAGAGTAATAACTAGAATAAACTATTTCTCCATGAATGGAATATGCCAATTGGCATGTAACTGAGTTCCATGGGGTTTGAAATAGGCAAAATCACTGTTCTCTTGCCTTAGACTGATAAGTCAAAGGTTCACAGCCACTGTGATGACTTGTTCCATGATCATAAGGATCAACCTGTAACAACAGGATACTTAGGAAAAATATTAACAGTGAAAACATGATAGTATGACCTAACTAAGCAGGGTAAGTGCCGCTATGTTATCTGATACAGCCACAGGTATATTCTTCTTTTTGACCCCTTTGAGATACATTGCTCTGCTTCTTTAAAACAGCATTTTTTAGATGGACAAGTTTGTTTAGAAAGACCTAGGAAAGGTTTTGGCAGTGTGGCACCACAGTGGTTAAAGCAGAGTTTCCTTCCCCTTTACTTTCTAGACTTTCAAAAATGACTACCTACCAGAATTGTATTTCATTTTGATTTTTAACAAGTAATGTTTTCCATCCATCCAGTCATTCATTATCCAGTCCGCCTAACCTGACAGCACCAGGCACAAATAAGAAAACAAATCCAATATAAAAAAGTTAGTTCTCAAGAAAAATGACAATAATAAAATGAGAAAAGAAAAGAATAGATTATAGCACAAATGAAAAGCATTTACAGTGATTATCTTTGAAAAACCTAGCAACAGAGAGCAAGGATTAAAAAAAATGTTAAGGCTTACTAGTAAAATGGTCAGGCTTCTGCTTGATACACCTGAGATTTTTTTTTTTATCAACTGCTGCTTTGTTTTGGAGTGGCAAGCATCCATCAAAGCAAGCAAAAGCTGGAGTTGTTTCTTATTAGATCAATGGAATGCAACTTCTATATTTCTGAATTTTCCTTTTAAATTTAAAGTTTTAAACAGCCCTTCCATTGTTAGCAATGGTTACCTCAGGCTGAGGCTCAGCAAACAAGTAATTTTGAACACAGTCTATGTTTTATGTGACTTCTGACTTGACATGTAATGGCTAAAACAATAAGGCGTGATAAAAACTAAGTATTTAGGCCACCTGTATTACATTTTTACTGAATTTAGCCTTCCCCTGCATGTTGTTCATTGACAGTCTGCTGAACTGGCATCCTGCACTACAAACATCACGTGGGCTCCTGCACATCTAATCCATCATCCATCAGCTGCATTCTTGAAAAGTAGCTATAAAAGGAAGAAGAACTGATTAATGACTGCATTTAACATGTTTAAGCAATTACCAGTGATTTTTATCTGGGTTTTTTTACATGCATTTAGGAAGGCAGTCCAAACCGTATCGCATTTCGCTTTCTCTTTGATCCACTCACTTGGTGTGCCAGGAGAATCCCATTTTCTTGAAGGGCTATGTTTTCAAGTGCACACCTTAGAGGGAACATTGAGTCAAAGATATAAAAAAATAAATAAATAAGAACTGTTCTTATATTGTGAGGCTGATTTAGCAGAAGACTTTAAATTTTCATGCCTGGTTTGACTTTTTTTGTAGGATTTGCAATTAACTGGCTAGTTGCATTTGAATATTTTTTTTTTATCAATTTTTACTTGTTTTTCTCTTTACTCTCTGACAGACTATAGTTCATTTAATGTATTTTTTCCGATTTCCTTTTTAGTTATTTTCCTGGAACATTTGTTTTATTCAGGATTTTCAGAACCCATTCAGGCAGGCACCCCTTCACTACAGGATCATACAGTGAAACCGAGTACATAGACAGACAGAAAATGGCTCACATTCTTTCACTCTGACATAAGCATGCTAAGGTGCCTGTGGTGGAAAAATTAACTGCACATATATTTATTTTTTTAATAAGTAAATAAAAAGACACACGAATGGAGTCAACAAATGACTGAAATTTTTAACAGTAGGTACCATGCTGAATTTTTACTTTCCCTGCAACACATGTCTTAACCAGGAACCTTTTTATAATTAGTAGGACTGCTCTTTTATCAATATTCACGAGTGGGCTAAAACTAATCTTCTCCCAATATCCAATCACTCCTGCCATTTCCCATTATTGAATTAAACAGTATGTTTTTTATAATTTTGTAATATACAAAATAAAGAAGCTTGTTGAGGTGAGAAATGTGAGAAAATGCAATTGTTCTTTGGAACGTTTTATACCTTCAAGATGAATAGTGTATGTGTGTATATATATATATATATATAAATAAAAATATAAATATATTTTTATCATTGTGGGTAATTTCATATCAAATTTTCATTTTTTTTTTCTTTGTAGTATGATGTATGGAATGCTCTGTGAATCTTTTAGTTTAATCACCAGTAGGACAAAATCAGACCCTAGAACATTAAAGATAAGACATGCAAATATTGGGGTTTTATTCAGAACATTGCAGCAGAAACTACATAAATATTTCAAAAAGAATAAAATATTTTAGAGAATTTAGTATTTTTGCTTAATTTTAGCTAATCTCTAATTTGTGTTTACTGTTTGATACATTAGTGAAATACTATTATTTTTGTTTGTTCTTAAAACCCAAACAAGGCCTTTCTTTCTTTCTTTCTTTCTTTCTTTCTTTCTTTCTTTCTTTCTTTCTTTCTTTCTTTCTTTCTTTCTTTCTTTCTTTCTTTCTTTCTTTCTTTCTTTCTTACATTTTAAAGCTTGTGGGAGGTTAGCTGAGCAAAATAAGACCTCTTATGTATTTGAATAAAATAAAATTCTAGGTTAACACTTCCATAAATGGTCAGAGATCTTACTGGGTTTTCTTAAGATCTATCTACAGTATTTTCTGATTTTTTCCCAGAATCACTCCGCAAAAGACAGAAGCAAAACATGGATGCGCCAATAATCCATGGCACAGAAAACCTAAAACATACTCAGGTCCACGTTAGAGTCGCCTGTGAATACAATACATGACCTTAAGGGACAGGGGGACTACCCGGAGGAATAATTGTGTGGCAAACATACAACCATCACACTTGACTAAAATATAAACTCTTGCATTTTTTTAATCATACTTTGACACAGTCATAGGAGGATATTTATTTTAATAGACATGTTTGTCCTTCGAACTCACTGTTGACTCCAGTAGTATGTATTATTATTTTTACATCTGTTCATCTTTAATACCTCTAGATGGCAGGAATGCTGCTTGTTGTTGATCTCATTCTTGGAAACGTCTCTCCATGATGCTTCAAGCACAAAAATTAAGCTGCTGCTAATCACATCATTTAGTTACAGCAGTAATATATAATAATAGTCAGTTTTGCTAAAACATTGGGGAGGAAAAACATTTAAGCTGTTGCAATATGTTTTTGAAAGCCTTACATTGATGTTTTTTCTCTTTTTAATTACTATTGCATTATCAACCATTGGAAAGGTGGAATATATATTTTTGGCTTATTTTTTATTAACATCACAGAACTGCAAGCAAATTATAGTTCTGATCAGCGGTAGCTCTATAATTTCGTTTGAAACTTTTTTTATTGATAATGATGCTGCTGTACATTTGCAGTGTTGTAACTCTGATAAAATGGTAGCATTGTATTATTAATTATTGAAAGAGCAGACCTTACAAAGATAGAGGGATGAGCTTAAGCTTCAGGAATGTTATATGCCAGGTAGACAGTTAACTTGATTCCTGTTTTAGTATCTTACTGTCTGTTTCTGTGTAAAGTCTAGAAATGCAAGCATTTTGTGCAGTGGTTGGTACAACTACTGAACATGAATGTTTAAGATTCAAAATAGAATGTCAGGACCTGTTTATTATTATTTAGGAGCAACAGCAGATAGGATACTGCACTAGGAATCTTGATAGTTTTGAACCTATTTAATTCCTACAGTTTATATTATTCCAGTTTTTATATCTTTCTCCATCCATCCATCCAACCATCCATCCTCTTCCGCTTATCCGAGGTTGGGTCGCGGGGACAGCAGCTTGAGCAGAGATACCCAGACTTCCCTCTCCCCGGCCACTTCTTCTAGCCTCTTCCGGGAGATTTTCTGTGGTGAAAATTATTACAGGTGCCACACTTTCTCACTGATTTAGACTTAAAATCTCACCTAATTTAATCTACTTAAATAAGAGACTTTATTTATCAGGGCTATCGTTTTTTATGAATTTGTTGCATTTCGAGCCTTTTGCTCTTAAATTATTCCAGAGATCTCCTCTAACATTCATAACTTAATTCTACATGTGTTCTTTGGCTAATTTAATTAAATAGCAGAATGTTGAAAATATCTGCTCTGTTGGGCCCTTAAGCAAGGCCCTTAACCTGCAATTGCTGAGCGCTTTGAGTAGTGAGAAAAAGCGCTATATAAATGCAAAGAATTATTATTATTATTATTATTGGATAACAGAAGTTAGGCAGAAGTTACATGCGCATACCATTTTAAAAAAAATAGATAAGAGGTTTCTAGCCTATTTTATTCTACAAAATAATTTTCACGAATATTTGATAAGGTAAACCATTTGAAGAATTACTGTTTAACATTAATATCTCTACTGAACTTTAAGAAAACAAATGGTTTCCCATATTCTATTCTATTTTAAATTGAGCAATCATGCAACAAAAGCAATCCAAACGCATTTTTATATCCAGTGGCAGTCCTAATGTGTCTACATGACGTGTACCTTTCTTGCAGTACGTTTTGTTCCTCTATTTTGGATGTAGTGAAATGTCTAGATACATTTTAACTCAGACACATTGCCTTTGCTTGTGGTTGTAGGCATTTTGTTGAAGGTATATTCTTCTGTTTCATTGTTTCTTTCAAGTCATATTAATCTGATGTAGAATGAAGTGTAAAGCTTTACTAGGTCGCTAAAGAAGAAGATTCATGCTGAACCTGCCACTAGATATTGCAGAAATAGAAAGCAAAGCCAAAAAGCAGTAAAATTAGAGAACAGGTAGTCAAAGGAGCTTTGGAGACTCCATGACTAACCATCTTCAGTAGCATTTGTTATGGTCATAGTTCTCATTTTGGGATTGTTGACTGTTTTGTTTTTCTGATTAGACTTTATTGGTAGTTTTTATTCAGGAGGTACATTAGATTGTGGTTTATACTTTCTAAACCCAATAAACTTGCTTTTACAAGTTTTTATGAGCCCAGTCATATTTCATGGTTAAATTTTGTATGTGTATTTTTTTTTCTTCATATGGGTTCCCCACCCCTCTCTCTGCTTGTATGGTGTTATTATACATCTCAGCATAAAGAATTCTCCGTCTACTAAGGCTTAATCTGTTTCTGCCAGAAGACAAATCCAAATGAGATCTTTCCATCAGCTTTGCCAGCTTGTTCTTTTTTCACTGTTTATTTTGAAATGTGAGTAGACTGGAATTTTGCCTAATTCAAAAAGATACACTTTGCAGCAGTTCTTCACAGCTACAAGCATAAACAGCAATGTGAAATATTTAGCCGACAATAAGGTGTGGAACACTTTTTTTTTTTTTGCTTTTTTGGCAGCTTCTCCAGACATGGAAAACTAGTTAATAATGACTGTGGAGAGGAGAACAGTAATTACTTTTAATGTAAGTTGTTCAGGTGTTCTGTGGTTGTGGTATCCGTTGTTTAGCTAGACTGTCCTTACATATTTTACCATTGTCTTCATTTTTGTCTGACCTCTTTTCAAAGAGGCAGAGTGAATTTGATAATCATTTAGTTATCTTTATGGAAAATAGCAATTAAAATACTTTTAGTTTAGTATTTAACTTATTGTCATATTACTGTTGACATATGTATTTAGATCATTTCATTAAACACACACATTCTCAGTTTACTGTAAAAGAAACTAGATAAACAGTATAATCCTAAAACGCCTCAGTTGATTGACCTTCTTGTAGTTTAGATTTTTATTTACAAAACACTCAAAATGGAAAGAACTAAAACAAATGTGCACACATACAAACACAGAAAGCCAATGGAAAAATGGCATCCAAACCTAGAAAGCAGAGGAAGAGCTGAGAACAGAAACTGAACTAGCGGAGGAGGCTAGAGAGATGATAGATTTATAGAGGCCAGACAGTAGTGGTTAGAAATAAACACAAAATTTTAAGAACAATGCAAGTAAGAAAGAAAGGAAAATGGAATTGGGAATAAGCAAAACATGAGCAATGGCTGCAAACGTGGAGTGAAGAGTAGTTAATTTAGAAGGGGAATGATGTTTTTGAAATTGATCCCAACTATTTTTACTTTAGCTATCAAATCTTAGAAGCAATAGAATTAAACCTACAGTGCAGTTAAGCTGATGGCATTTCGGAGCTAGCAATTCTGCTCATTTGGAATGGAGTTGGGCAAGAGATACAATGGTAGGTCAGGAAGTGAAATGCTAGTGTTGTCTCGTTCTCATATAAAAACCGCATGTTTTAACTTTGAAAGAAATTAAATAAATAACAAAGATGAGGTAGGTGAGTAGCAACGGGCCACATCCTGCTTTAAGTGAATCTGAACATGGTATTTCTAAACAGGGAAATTGAAAAATATAAGCAGTGGAAGTTTGTCAGCATCCACTGGTACTCACATGGAACCAAAGAATGTATCTGTCAACGGGATGCAAGTTCAGATAGCACTAGGTGGAACAGGTGACCAGCAGTGCACTGTGAGGGAAAGACAGGACTACTGAGTTATGGTGAAGACCACTAGATTAGGTTTCAGGTTTCCCCACATCACTGTCTTTGGATTTCTAGGCTGAGAGTTGGCCATAGGATCAACATTTGGCATCACTCACCACTGCCAGTTTAATGACAGCATAGGAAACCAATGACTATAGCCACTAAACACAAAGGGACTTTAACGAAGAACTTTATATGTGTTGAATGTTTATCACAGTTCTTTACTGTAGTTGGGTTAGGTGGGTAGGAACAGGGATACATTCTTCTACAGTGACTTAAAACAAAAATGCTGGGCACTAGAGTTCTTTTGGATAAGAAAATAAAGTGTTTTGAATGATAGGGTATGCAAACATTGCATAAAGTCAACATTTTTCAGTGTTACTGTGTATATACACATGCACGGAAGAGGCAGATAAGGAGGAGATGACCTATTTTATGTAAAGCTACAGCTTAGGAATGTGAAAGTTCACATGATATAAATATTTTCCTCAGCACTCAAATTTCAAGGTGGGAATAGGTGTTTAAGGAAGGAATTAGAAAGAATGTGACAATAGTAAACGGAGGCTAGTGGACATATAAACAAGAATATAAGGGTCAAAAGCAACTTCTCTCCATGAAAATATATTAAGAAGAACAGCTTTCGCCTCAGAATCATGAGAAACCAAAAAGACAATATTAGAATTGACGCTCAACACTTAATGGACATCAGGCAAAGGGGCAGAATGTGACCCTCACCATATAATAGACAATGTAGGGTACTTCCAAAAATGACTGACAAATACAAGTATAGTGAAAGTGGAAGGTGACTACTTGGAGATGTTACTGCAAGGAAGGCAGAACACCACAAGAATGTGTTTTTGACCAAACTGTTTAACCTAACTTGGAGAATGCCATTAATACCGGTGGAAATATCATGATCAGAAGGGTGCAATGCATGGCCTATGTACATGACATTAATATTATAGCCTAATTGCATTCAGATCTAGAGGAAGTATATCAAGACATGAAAAAGACAGAAGGAGAAATAGCACTACAAGTCAAAACAAAGAAAACCAAATACTTGCTAGCAAACGGGGACAAAGAATTAATAGAAAGGTTAGCCAGAGGTCATTTTGAGAAGTGTGGGAAATGTAAGTACCAGCACTCACTGAAACTTAACGGCATGTTAAATAAGATGAATGCTAGATTGGTTTTGAGTTACCACTGCTTCTTTGCCCTCTGTCCTATCTTGTTATTGAGAAACATAACCTGAGAAACTAAAAACTTGGTGTTTTGAACGATTCTTCCTACCACTCTTTATGGATTTAAGATATAGATATTTCTATAAAGTAGGAAGAACTACTGCGAAGACGGGAGTTAAATATGTTAACAAGGAATGATATTTGGAAATAGAATTAGATGGATCTGCACAAACAGAGAGCAAGAGTAGCTAAATGGATATTGTGGCTGAACTTAAATTAGGAAGGTTCCAATGGTTATAACATGTCCAGAGGATGCCAACAGAGAAATGTCTTAAGAAAATGGTGTATGCAAGACCAGGACCAGGAGGAAGGAGATGGCTCAATCAACTGAGGAAAAGATGGCTGAATGATGTGAACAATGATTTTTGAAGACTAGGAATTTGAGGCTGACCATGACAAGCTCTTTATAGGAAAGCCTGGAAAACCGTTCTAGACAAGGAGGCCATGGCTCTTGTAAGCTGGAGTCATGGAGTACCAGTAGTACCAGTACCAGTAGTCCTTCAACATCTGCAATAAGATGCTGCAGATGTTCTATCAGACGGTTGTGGCAAGCTCCCTCTTCTACGCGGTGGTGTGCTGGGGAGGCAGCATAAAGAAGAGAGACGCCTCATGCCTGGACAAACTGGTGAGGAAGGCAGGCTCTATTGTAGGCACGGAGCTGAACAGCTGAACACTGTCTATTGGTTTTATTTATTTACTTATTATATTCATTTATTTATTGTGTGTGGTTTTTTTTTTGTCTATGTTCACTGTCTGCAGGGGCACATGGAAGCAAGCATTTTATTGTACATGGTACTTGTACTTGTACACATGACAATAAAGTAGTGAAATTGAAATTATGTACTGTACCATTACTTGATAAGTTGAGTTGTCTGCAACACAAATTATGATCAGCCGTTGATGAAGGTGGGAATGCCCTGGAGGGAACAGCATTCCCACACAGTGATGCCAACACTGAGAAGACCCCACATGATCTCCATTAGATAATTTAACTGTATTGTTCTTATTTTTTTTCCCACAACTGGTTTGAATAAATCTTAAAATTGGTCATGATCAGTTTAACAATTACGTATCCTTCAAAGCTTTAAGAAGTAAGAAAAGAGTTAACATTCAAAAGATTACTTCTGACCATTTTTTGGTGTTAATGAACTTTTGTTATAGTGTATGCTTTGATGAATTGAAGAAGCAGGTTAAATAGTCCATAAATTCCTTACAGTCTCTTTTAGAGTAGTCAAATGCTCCCTGAGTTCGTTTGTAGAAAGTAAGCTATAGATATTAATGGATGGAAAAATGTATTATTGAAAGAAATGTGGGAGATATTCTGAAATAAAATTACACTCATGATTTTGATTTTGATTTTATTTTCAGTTCAAGCTGTTACACTTTGCCATGTAGTATCCATTAAACCATATTGTTTAGTCAAGAGAGTGCTTACTTATTTATTCCTTCATTCATTCGATTCATTCACACAACACTTCAAAATTCCAGGGGTTGCAACACTCCCAAGAATGTGGCCAGTAATTGTAGTAACAACACTATGCATATAATGGAGATAAAAGACGGCTACCATACACAGACAACTAGATAACTGACATTTTTGTACAGCAATAGTCATTGTTAAACTTACTTTGTTCCATTGCAATACTAGTTTCAGTCACAAGATGGCACAATTTATTCATAATTAATAAAACTTGGAATGATGGAGCGTTTGTTTAAAAGATTTAATTAAAAGTTATTTCTCAGTAGTATATGCTTGTAGAAATTAAACATTATTAATAAAATTAACAAATTTTAACTAATTGTATGAGTCGTACAGATGCTACAGTACTCTTGCCCCATTACTAAAGAATCCTGGGTCAAATCCCACTGCATCTGTGGAGTCTTCACATCCTTCTGATTTTCGCTGCCAATTCTGTTTTCTTGTCACATTCTAGGGTCCAGTAGATAAAGTCATTTGCGGACTCTAAAACTGACCCGATTTCTGTGAATGTCGGTGTATCGGTGGGTGTGCCCAGTAATAGAGTGCTGTCCCACTCAAGGCTTACATTCAATGAATAGAATCTGATCTCTGTGCAACTGTGTTAGATTTAGGAAATGGGTAACAACTCCATTGCTTTTGAAGAACTAAAGTTCATTCTCTGCATGTTGTCATATTATTTTTTTTAGTATGTAGTATGCATTAATAAGAAAAATGCTTGCAATTCAATTTCCAGGCAATGGTTTCTTTTCTTTTTTCTTTTTTTTAACCATCTGAATGGTTTCGTTTTTCCTATGTGTCTAACGGGGCCTTAATGATAGCTTCTGCATTCCACAAGATAAAGAAACTCCAGGTTCTAGAATATTGTCTCTCATTCAGATTTTTTATTTTAAATATAAAAGTTTATTATTATCTGCAGAACGGACATTATGAATTGTAGTGAATTTCACCTGTGTATCCTCAAAGTGTAATGCGCAACACTTTTCACTTTTTCTGAAAAGCATTGAAAAGATAAGACTTTGTATGACGTAGTCACTGGAAGATACGAAAATATCCAAAAGGTTACACTGGTCTACAAGCAATATATTTTGTTTGCTATTGGGAACTTCAGACCAGCTCTCTATTAAGTTTTTTACACTGATTTCACATATGAAATCGGAATTAAGCTAGCACATCTGATTTTTGAGATACACATCATTGCCATTTTGACACTTTTGAATATCAATATAATATATCAACACAATATCTAGAGTTTGGACTCTGTCCCAACAAAATTGTTGGAATGTGTTTATTCTGAAAACAAACCAGAAGGTGATACCAGAGACACTTTAAAACACGTTTTATGTCAATTTACCTCAATATAAAAGTGAGGTCAATGTGCTCAAAATTGTCTGAGGTAATTGCTTTTGCGCCTGTACTGCACATCCGTCTCTGGTTGCAAGAACCAACAGTAGTCACCCATCATGCTTGGAGTAAATTTTCCCTGATATCGGTTTTCCATCACCGTTATATCTTGATGAAATCTTTCCCCATGCTCATCTCTGACATCGCTTAGATTTGGTGGAAAAAGTCGAGACGAGAATGTAAAAAATGCGTCTTCAGTGACATTCTGGCTCCCATAAGCCTATATACCTTCAACATATTCTCCACAAGCTCAGCATAATTCTCTGCTCTGTGACTGTCAGGAAAATTCTGGACAACCTGCACAAATGAAGGTGTTGATTCAGTGGGCTTCAGTTTCCTTTTGAACTCATTGTCAAGCATTAGTTCACGTATTTCAGGGCCAAGAAAAACACCTTCCATAATTTTGGCTTCACTTTTCTCGAGACCAAACTTATTTCTTAAATGCTGAAACGCATCGCCTTTACTGACCAGTCACCCTAGTTGTCCAAGACCTGGAACATCATAACTAAAAAACGGGACGTGCTGGATGAAAACGGTTTTGAGATTTGGAGTCAGCAAGTGAAATTTGTTAAAGTACAGGTGAAAGAATCCCAGTAGCAAAATGCTTGTTGACTAGTGTTATCAGTCTTCTAGCATGCTCAGTTTATTGTGGACATTAGTATAGGTCTACCAGATTCTAAAGTACTTTTGGAAGCAACAAAATACTGTCTTATAAGTAAGCAAAGATTCCAATTAGATCTGGCAGGGAACATTCCCAAAACTAGTGACCCAGTGAAACAGGGGTCTGATGACATCACAGTTAAGGTCTTGACTTGGATATATTGTTTTGGATAGCATAGCCTTAGTCAATAGAAATGTGTAGAATGTACAATTTTGAATTGGATTACTTCACATTTCACTCAAATTAATTTACATTTATAATCTGAAAATCTAATTGAAAGGTCCTGTTCTCCACACTGTCAAAATTAAGTAAAAACATGCTTCTTTTAAAGCACTGGTGTAGTCTTTAAATACTACTTACATCTTCTTTATTACAGTTAGAACATGTAATTTTATTATTAGATAGTGAAGAAAGGGGGGCACAGTTAATGAAAGAAATGTTTTGATAAAAGACGAGGCACCACAATATTATCAATTTACAAATCTGTCAATGTATCAAACTCGATGTTCCGAGTTTCCTCAGTAAAATTACAAAATGTTCAGCAATGTGTGCAGGAACTATCATTTTTTTTCTAACTCCATTGGCTCTCCTGTGCATCTTTTCTTTGTACAGCTGCGTTGAGAAAGTGCTCCTCTTTTTTTTGTTCTTTGATATGGGTGTCACTTTTTAAAATCAGATCTGTTCCTTCTTCCAAAGTATTACAAACTACCATATAATCAACTTTGCATTTAATTTCTAAAGGCAATTTTCTGAACACAGACATGAGGGTGTAGTTCCCACCCCAAGTCTTCCGCTATTACTTGAAATGTTATTACATATTCACTTATGTCCATATTTCTCTAATAGTCTGTTAATTGCTGACTGGCAGATCAATGATTTTCTTGACATTTTTATAAATGTGTCTGAAGAATAGCAACTGGATGATTTGCATCATAACAGGACGGCGCCCATTCCAAAGGCTTATCATCCAACAAGGAGATAATGTATGCTACTTCTTGCTCCATCAGAACCATAAGTCTTTTGCTGAAAGTCGTTATCCAGACAACACAGATTTAAAATCCTCCTGCATTACTTTTGATCAAAATAAAAAATGTGGATGATGTGGAATCTGAGGTTCTTCAACAATTCCACCTCTTGCAAGGATTTTGTTTCCTCCTGCAGTTATTGCTCGTCGTTCAACCTAGTGAACTACTAAAACAAATCTGGAGTGGTCTCCCCTAGACTTTCTTGTATATTTGAGGAGTAAACCGCAAGACAATGATTATATTTTTATGTTATGTACATTAAAGAACCATAAACAACAAATCGCGTCAAATTAATAAACTATTGAACAATTATTATAAAAGTAAAGTTGAATAAATCAAACTCTGCAGCTGCAAGAATAAAAAGTAAAGTACCACTTCCGGTTAATGGAAATGGGTACAAAACGTAGATTTCTATTAACTTTTGGGCTAATACTTGTATGCAAAATTTGGGTGACCTAAGTGAAAGCTTACTCATGTTATCGTGTTTATATATACACACATACACACACACAGACATAATTCTGAAAATGGTATTTTCAGACTCAGGGAGGTCTAAAACGTCGAGATTCATGAAAACCTCGAAATGGAATTTTTGGAGGATACCAATACTTTCTCTGTACTTTATACATTAGAAAGTTGGGGTCTATAACGTCGATTAATGAAAATCTCAACATCGAGTCTTTGAACGATTACAGTACTTTCCCTATACTTCGTATGCGAGAAAGTGAAAAGGAGTTACAGTAAGTCTCTGTCTGTATTCAGATTTCTCTCATCTAGGCTTTCGATTCTTGTAGATCCCTGTGTTCAGCAGGAAACACTAATTCCTTGGATGGACATAATTCAGGTTCAAAAAAATATTGTGATTTAGTTACTGTTTGAAATACAATACCAGAACTATACTGTTTTTATGATAATTCTGATATGTTAAAGAGTTATAGGAGTGATTTAAAAGTAAACCAGATATCTTAAAGCTTAGGCGCTGAACATCTGGATCACAAGTCATTTCTTACTCAGCTCCATCTGCAGCAACAGTTCAAGAACAGTGTCTTAAAATTTACTCTTATGATTAGGTTTTCTATCTAACCCTTGAATTTGGGGGGTTTGAGTTCAAGGATTCTGTTTCTGTCATTTGTTACTCAGAATTCTTTATGGTTTAAATGCTGTGTTTTGTTTTTGTAACACATTGAATGCCTTTTTGAATTCCTTTCCTTAAGTCCACTCACCCGCCTTTCTAGTGGCATGGCCTCAGAGGTTGTGACCTGTTTGGATTTGACACAACAGAATAAAACGACAGCTGGGGGTTTGTTTCCTTATTCGATCTGCAGATACCAAAAGTCTATTGAAAAGCCTTCCCCTAAATATTGTTGCATGTTTTGCTTAGTTGTGACCTCTTGCTTGTTCTTTCATCTTCAATTTTCTCTCACGTCTTGGCTTCATGTACTAATTTCAGTTTCCCGACTTGTTCTTTTTTGTTTTCTTATGTGTATCTCCTGGTAGGCTTTAATAAGTTTACTTGTCAGTTTGCGGTCAGGACAATTACTTTCAAGATCAGTAACAAAATGGCAAACATCCATATTTTTTCAATGGAAAAAAAAGCAGATTGTATTGAAAAACTGAGACGCAAGTATGTTTAGAGAAAGGCACTAATAATTTGTTTTTCATTTTTACAAATACCATGTACATTTTTACAGACCATGGCAATTGTTAATGTTAGTAGAGTAGTTTTCCTTAATTAAATCTCTATATCTCTTCATTATAGTAAATATTAGCAGTAGTAATAGTAGTTCAACTATGATATTAAAGATTCAACCTTTCTCTTTGAGAAAAGTATAGAACTCTCTTTAGTAAGGAAGTTTTGTGGTTAATATTAATTTTCGGTCTATCCACTGCCTTAAATATCTGTTGACTGTTTCCGTGCACCGAGGGTCAGGGTAATATTTTCCCTTGCAACAGTCTGCGCACACTGCATTTAAAGGGTTTTAAAAGTTTATACCACCTTCAACGGGTTTGCATTTAAGGGTATTTTACGTAATAATATACAGTATACACATTTTGTTAATATTATTTATATTTAAAAAAAACAAAATAGTCTAAATACCGTGTACTTATCTGTCCATTGAGTTTTTCACAATCATGATCATTTTCATTCTGCTCTTCCTGATGACAGTCATGGTAGCAACACACAAAGCTAACCAGGCCTCCTTATTCTCTGCAACTACCTCCAGCACTTTTTGGGAAATACCCAGATGCACTCAGAACAGTCGAAAGATGTACTGTAATCCTTCCAGCATGTCCTGGGGCTACCTTTTGGTCTTCTTCCAGTGCCTTGTACATCCCCTATGGGGAGGCATTTAGGTTTTTTTTATTTATTTATTTTTACTAACTTCGTCTTTTCACCTGAAAAGAGACCTGTTGATTTAAACAAGCAAATGTTCTGCTCCAAGGTCTTCATGTGTTACCAAACTCAACACCTTGTCATGGAGATTGAGACCATTGTCCTTTGTGGGAAGGTTGTGTTTCCTGCTTGTACTTGCAATTTTATTCTTTCTGTCATTTGGGTTAGGGGTAGGGTTAGGGTCTGTCATTATCCAGAGAGTCCTGAGTAAGTCAACACTTCAACTATGTACTTCCCTCCTGCTTCACCACCAACAGTTTAAGGTTGCATGTCATGGTTGCTAAGGATCCCCTCAATGGCTCATGACATCAAGTTTCCAGTAATAAATTTGAGTGGAGCAACAGGAATCCTTTCATCCAAGATTTTGGATACTTCATTTTGAGCCCTGAGGGGCAAACCACTTTAGATTAGTGTTTTTTCAAGTTTGTATTTTTGAGTGGCAAAGTAGATTTTGGAGTTTGATTTTTGTGTCGACAGCTCACGTTCCAGTTACAGTGCTTTTTGAATTGGTGAAATTTCACCTTTCAGTCTCAAAATTTTTCAAGTTTTGATTTTTGTCAAAACCACTCACTTTCAAGTCTTTATTCGGATGGTGAATGTTCACTTTTAGTCACACAACTTTTTTTGCAGCATATGCTTACTGATCACAGTTCTATTTTGAGCAGTAAAAGTTCATCTTCCAGTCACACAAATTTTTTATGGTGGCAGTTTGTCTCATCTTTTTGTGCCTTTTTTAGTTTTTGCTTTGAGGCAGTTTACCTTTATTTCCTTGAACGAATTCATCAACTGAACTAATGATTCGTGAAAAGTTTAGGGTTTGATATACTGGCTTTGAATCTCATTCTTTCTCCTTGATCCCAATTTCAATGTAATGTTTTGGTTCTGGTTATTCATTACAATTTCTTGTTGAATTACTTTTGTGGGTCAATTGTGATTACAATCATGGCTAAGCCTTCTAGAAAGAAAAGCAACTTCTTGTACTCTGAAAAGTTTAGCTTATTTTGGAGTTTAATTCTCCTAAGTAAATGCGCATCTCCAGGTCAGCTTCATAAAACATCAGAAAACTTGTGGTGGTTTGGAAGAAAAGGAGGGAAGATAGTTTGAAAAAAGAAGACAGGTGGTGGGTGCGAGTTTTTGGATCATTTTATGTTTTTGTGTATCATTTCATGACTCACATAGCAAACTGAATCACATATCCCTGTAGCATCTTCCAGAAGGTACCAAAGGGTACATGGTAATAAGCTTTTTCCATATCCACAAAGCCCTTGTAGATAGAATCGGTAAACTCCTGTGATTTCCCCCCAAGTACCCATACGAGGAGAAAAGAGTGGATCCACTGGTCGAAGGCTAGAATGCAATTCTCATTTTCTCCTGAATCGGAGAATCGGCTATTACATGGAGTCTCACTTCCAGTTTCCCTGCATGGACTTTACTAAAGAGAGAGAGGGGTGTATGATTCATCAATAATTTGAACTTGTCCTTGGATCTCCCTTTTAAAAATGGAGAAATCATTCCAGTCTGCCAGACTCAAAAGTGCCATCTCTGCCTTCCATTCAAAACTGAAGAGATGTGTTACTCATAACACCCCCACAATAGCCGGTGCTTTGAACATTTCTGATTAGATATCTGATTAAATCACGTCCATCCCAGAGGCTTTTCCACTACAAAGCTTTTAAATCGCTCCAGTAAGTTCAACATATAAATATAGACCAAAGCCCAACGAATGCTTCAAGCATTGCCTCCTCAGAGGAGGTATCCACTGGCTTCAGGCAGCAAATAGTTTTATAAATGAAAATTTATTTTTGTAAGACTTCAATATTTTAAAGAAGTTGGGTGGTCCTCTTTATTTCATTCTTGCTTTGCTCATGCAGTAACCTTTCAACCCCAAGGGTGTGGTTTCTTAAAGCTTTTTCCAGTGCAGTTGAAATTGAATTTTGCAGTTATAATTGGGAAGATATTTGAACACTTGGGCTATGTAGTTCTTCAGGCAAAATTTGAATTTTTCTTTGAGGAATTATTTACCTTCCCTGCTGAACCTTTCCTTTATGACTTGGAATATACTGATGAGAAGCTTTTGTTCACACACTGAAAATGAGAGAAAAATCTGAGATGGAATTGGAGAGAGAAGGAAGGAGGAAAATTTACAACTGAAGCTACAGTGATCATTTAATTTGTTTTATTATTTGCCTTTGTTTACACATACTATTCATTTTTATTTTCATTTGTTTACATCATTTGTTATTTTGGTGATATCAATAATTTTCTTTTATATATATTTGAATTATTATGGTTGTATTTTGTATGACTGACGACATCATGGCGGCCATGATGTACAAGATGGCTGGTTGCATTAAGCAAATACCTCTAGTAGTGCTTAATGCTAAGCAGGGAATTAGGGACATTTTCTGCTTAAGAACTTTGTTTTGTTTGATTTGTTTTGGCATTGTCTGCTTGTATTTGTAACTATATAATGAGTGTCCGTACATGCAGACCTTTGCGGTGATCAATACACTCTTTAGTTTAACCCAAAAGAATGATTGATTGCTTATCTCTGATGCTCTAAATAAAACTCTGATTAGGTTCTCCACTTTGTTCAGGTCAAGAAAAGTTTGAAAACATCCAAATGACTCTGTGGAGGTTTCCCATTTTTAGTGTGGGAGTTAATTTCCAGGTTCTCTAGTTTACCCCTCATACCCCAAAGATGAGCTTGTTCCATTGTAATCCTAGAGATTTCATAAGGTATATTCTGACAAACTTTGCTGCGCAGCTATAATTTTGATTGTACTTAATGCTTATAAAAATATAATTAGAAATTTGGTGGAAACTATACACACTCCATTTTTTTTATATTTGCCCATCATGGGTGTTCACATTTTTGAACCATTTCAGTTGAAACTCCGTGTTCGTGCTGAACAGCTATGGACATGTGCTTTACTTTGCGATCTTCTGCTTCAGTGCTTCTCTAATCGCACCATGGCTTCCATCATACTGGCTGTTATTAAGAAGAAAACTACGTCCCTGTCAGTCGCTGTGAAGACAAAAGTGAAAATGTACATATTCATCTCTCAGGAAAGAGTTTCAAGAATCTGTGCTAAACATTATTACTTCTAACTCCATATTTTTGTCATAAACATACCTTAGAAACTTGGAACTGGAACTGGAACCTTTGCTGCTTCGGAGTAAACATATTCAGCAGATCTTAAAGCTTTTGTTTTATGTTTGTCCTGGTGCCCCATAGACTGCCACGGAAAGGGAGGGTTTTATTTTTTTAATTATATAAACTACTTAACAACACAAGTTAACAGAACAAATGAATGAATGTCACAATTGTGAAAAAACATGATGTTCACCTCAAAAATATCAAAACTTTTTCTTTAACTCTAGTTAATGTTAATTGTCTAAATTTATTTTTTTGTGGCACCTATTACTGTCTCTATAATTGGCTGAAGATCTGTTTGTGTGTGAGCTTAAAGATAAAATCGATCGCTTTGTTTTCTTACACTTGGTCTGCAGTTAAACAGACACAACTCATATTCTGCTGACCCAATATACATTTGTTTCCCCCTGAATGTCTAAAAGTTTCTAAAATAACTAAACTTTCAAGGAGGTAACAAATCAACAGATGCTTTAAAACAGGCTAATAAGTTCCAAATTTATTGTCGTGTATTCTGTACATACTACTGTGAAATTCTTGATTACTAGGATTAGATACATATTTGTATTTGGACACTTTTTTCTGTACACTTGTTTTATTACCAACACATATTCTTAAATCAGTTTTTTGTCAATGCAAATATAAAAACAGTGAAGAGTCTGCATCATGTCAGAGCTAAATGTCTTTTATGACCCTTGTGCTCTATGAATTTGTACTTTGCAGACTAAGGTTAAAGTTGGCTAGACCATTACGTTTGTCTCTGGCATGTCTTGACAACTTAATTAAGTAAATGAAGGAGACCGAGGATGATCCTATCAAGATGGTCCATGATAAGCAATTAATGGACATTAACCATCTTCTTTGCTAGAGTTAGGTTTCACTGTCACAAAGAGGCCTCTGCTCATTTTTTGTTGAAATGTCAATCTCCTGACAGACATGAAATCCACACCTGATTTTGCAAAGTGCTTTCACCACAAACCAATCCTTTATTCTCATGGCCAAACAAAACAATGCACTCTATTACAAAAGTTTGTCCTAACAATGGGCTTTGCTGGTCTAATTGGTGGTAGAGTGTTATTTTGGTCTCTACTGCAAAACCCTTATTTGTAGCATAGAGACCAGCGAATTAATACAAAGATGGGCAAAATATTGAAAATTATATTCCGCAAATTAAGAAGAAATAACATCCTGACTTGGTTTTGTATTTTGTACGTTAAAATGCGCTTCTGGTTTTCATGAGTACCTTTATGAGAATAGCAATAGTAAATATAAGTGGTACCATTTGTGCCCTTACTACATGGACTGTATCAGTATAGTTAATGAGTTGAAGCAGTTTTAACATCCCGTTACCTGCTGACCTGCACTCGATAGATAGATAGATAGATAGATAGATAGATAGATAGATAGATAGATAGATAGATAGATAGATAGATAGATAGATAGATAGATAGATAGATAGATACTTTATTAATCCCAATATACACAGGGCTTTTTGTTTTAAACTGTATTTAGTCTGTTTAAATGAATCCTTATTAGTGCCTTCTAATTTTTTTTTTTTTTTTTTTTTTTAATTTATTTTATTAATTTTCATTGTAATCATTCCATACAAACAGATCAATTTATAACCCAACAAATTTGAAGACAAATCAAACCCCACCCCTGAGAAGGAGAGCTTAGCTAAAGGAAAATTGCTTTAAGCTTTTTAATAAGGCAACATTAGACAAAAGAAGGGGAGAAGTAAATATCTATATAAATAAGAGATGGAGAAGGGAGTTAAATGCAATAATAGTTAATTCTCTTATTCTAAAATAATATTGATTAAATCCTGCCAAGTTTTGAAAAAATTTTGTACAGATCCTCTAACTGAAAATTTGATTTTTTCCAATTTCAAATAATATAAAACATCAGTTTCCCACTGACTTATAAGAGGAGAATTAGGATTCTTCCAATTTAACAAAATAAGTCTGCGTGCCAAGAGTGTAGTGAATGCAATCACCGTTTGTTTGTCCTTCTCCAATTCAAGTCCATCTGGAAGGACACCAAACACAGCTGTTAGTGGGTTAGGAGGGATTGTGATACTGAGGCTGTCTGAGAGGCACTTAAAAATTTTTGTCCAAAATGATGTTAGTTTGGTGCAGGCCCAGAACATGTGACCCAGTGAGGCAGGAGCTTGGTTGCAGCGCTCGCAGGTTGGATCCTGGCCTGGAAACATTTTGGACAGTTTTAAGCGAGACAGATGAGCTCGATATATAATTTTTAGTTGAATAATTCTATGCTTTGCGCATATAGAACTCGAGTGAATTCTCTGCTTTGCTACCTTCCACTCCTTTTCTGATATATTGATTAAGAGATCTTCTTCCCAATGTCCTCTTGGATCTTTGAAAGGTAGGGACTCTAATAAGATTTTATATATTGCGGAAATAGTGTTTGTTTCCTCGGAATTGAGCAGTATTTTTTCCAGCATTGTGGAGGGTGCAAGGTGGGGGAACTCGGGCAATTTCTGTTTAACAAAATTTCTAATTTGAAGATAGTAAAAGAAATGTGTAGCTGGGAGGTTAAATTTTGAACGTAATTGTTCAAAAGATGTAAATATGTTGTCTATATAAAGATCTCTGAGCATTTTAATCCCAAAACTTTTCCAGGTATTAAAAACTGGATATACTTGCGAAGGTTGAAAGAGGTGGTTCCCTTGCAGAGGTGCCACTGATAAAAGATTTTCCATCTTAAAATGCTTCCTAATTTGGTTCCATATTCTGAGTGAGTAAAGCACGATTGGGTTATTAGTATATTTGCGATAACTTTCATTTATTGGAGAGCAGAGCAGGGAATATAAAGAAGTACTACAGGATTTTACTTCTATTGCAGACCAAGCCTGTGTATGTGCATTTATTTGTGTCCAGGTTTTTATGGCTTGTATGTTTGATGCCCAGTAATAAAACTGAAAATTAGGTAAAGCCATGCCACCTTCTGCCTGAGGTCTTTGTAGGGTCGCTCTTCGGATACGTGGGTGTTTTGAGTTCCAAATGAATGAGGTTATTATTGAATCTAACTGTTTAAAAAACGATTTATTGATATATATTGAAATGTTTTGAAATAAAAAGAGAAGTTTAGGAAGGATATTCATCTTAACGATGTTAATTCTCCCGGCTAGAGTGAGATGAAGGGTTGACCATCTATGCAAGTCTTGCTTAATTTTTTCCATACAGACGCCAAAATTTTGTTGATAAAGAGCTTTATGTTTACTTGTGATATTTACCCCTAGGTATTTAAACTGATCTGCTATGGTAAAAGGTAGGGTGTCTAATTTATTATTATATGCTTGTGAGTTCACTGGAAAGAGTATACTTTTATTCAGATTAATTCTAAGACCAGATATCTTTTGAAATTCTGTTAGTGCTGTTAAAACAGCAGGGACAGTGTTTTCTGGGTCCGATATATATAAGACCATATCATCTGCATATAGAGAAATTTTCTGTTCCAGTCCTTCTCTGACAATCCCCTTTATCTGATGAGAATTTCGGCAGTGAACCGCCAGTGGTTCAATAGCGATTGCAAACAACAGTGGCGACAAGGGACATCCTTGTCTGGTACCACGTTCTAGTTTAAAGTAGTCTGAGCAAATTTTATTAATACAAACTGAAGCTTCTGGACTGGTATACAGTAGTTTAATCCAAGCACAAATATTCGGGCCAAACCCAAATTTCTCCAATGCAGTGAAAAGGTAATTCCATTCGATCATGTCAAATGCCTTTTCTGCGTCTAATGATAGTAATATCTCTGGGGTGTTTGATTTTGCTGGTGAATATATAACATTAAACAAGCGTCGGAGATTTGAAGATAGATGTCGGCCTTCTAATTTTATCCTTAACTATTTTAACTGCTTTCATGTTCACACACTGCATTGCTTTCTGTTGCCCGAATTTTACTGTTTATCGTAAAGTGTGCCGACTGATGAAACGATGTTTTGTTTTTCAAGTCATAAAACTGCATACATATCAAAAAATTTGAAAAAAAATAGTGCAATATGAAAACTTTTTGATTTGTTTCTCGATTTTTAAAATCTGTTGGACTGACACGCTGTGCTATTATCATCATTAGGCACTAATCTAAAAGTGTCCATACCATCTGCTTACAAGCTCATTAGGAAGAATCGGGTAACTGAGGAATGTTCAAAGATTTCTTTCCAAATGTACCTGCTAGTTCATCTCTGTGGCACATAAGATAACGGAATGTCCTGATGGCATACTGTATTGTTGCTGTTTTAAATCAATTTGAGGTCCTGGCAGGGTTGCTAATTGTATAACGGTTACATTTTCTCCCTGCATTCCATGCACAATACACAGACAATGAAACCGGTCAAGGTGAGAGTAAGCTTATGTGCATCAATGTTTCTAGTGACAAACTGCCGCTCTGTTCAGGAATCGATTCCTGCATGTTGCCTGTTACTTTTGGTATAGGATATAGCTCCCTCTGGGCCCGTACAGGTACACATTACATACGTTTTCCATCAGATTTTCATTTGCAGATTTCATTTCAGTATACTTAACGAGTTAGAGGCAGTCATCATGGTGCAGTGAGTTGTATAATCTGACATACCCAGCAATTTACTACAACCTGTCTGTGACTTGCCCCAAAAAATCAAACGGGTTTAATTTTATCTGAACTAAAAGGGTCAGACTAGTATGTGACAGTTGAGAATAGTGATGGCAATAAGTTTGGTGAAATAACAGAAATGGTCAGGAACTTTACTGTACCTCAAAATGCATTGAACTCAATGGGGAGGGAGGAACTGAACTAGTTTAGATTGGATTATGATGGTGCAATGGTCTTTTAAGTGTCCCTAAGTGTAGAGAAGTGCCGCCTACTATTCTGGATTGATTATTGCGGCCAAAAATACGATCTGAGCTGTGACGCAGCAGTGCCAACAATAAAAGATGTAGACTGAACAATAACTACAAAAATAATAACAAATGACTGCAATCTAGCAAAGTATTTAAATGATTGTGTGGCGGCACAGTGGCGCAGTGGGTAGTGCTGCTGCCTCACAGTTAGGAGACCCGGGTTCGCTTCACGGGTCCTTCCTGCGTGGAGTTTGCATGTTCTCCCCGTGTCTGTGTGGGTTTCCTCCGGGTGCTCCGGTTTCCTCCCACAGTCCAAAGACATGCAGGTTAGGTGCTTTGGCGATTCTAAATTGTCCTTGCACCCTGCGGTGGGCTGGCACCCTGCCCGGGGTTTGTTTCCTGCCTTGCGCCCTGTGTTGGCTGGGATTGGCTCCAGCAGACCCCCGTGAACCTGTAGTTAGGATATAGTGGGTTGGATAATGGATGGATGGATGGATGATTGTGCAGGAGATAAAGGACATTGTATGATGTTGCACAACCATGTTGTGCTTGTTTTGATTAGTAGTATGGAGGACAAAGGTGCCTTCACAGATACTGCATCTAAAAATAGTAAAAAGGTTTTCATTTAGAATTGGAAGACAAAGAAAAAGACCATGACATACAGTGCAAAGTCCCTAACTCTGTCCAGGGAAGCAGTTAAGGATGAAGGCTTTAAGACTGAACTCGATAAGGGCTTGCTTAATTTACTTGACCTTATGAAGCCAAATGTAAGTACCTGCCAAGAACAAGTCGATCAATTTCAGTTTATTCTTTTCATTAAGTATATGCTTACATGTATTTACAAATATAATGTGATAGCAGTAAACAACAAAATATGCATAAAAAATATATAGCAAAGTAAACAAACATTAAAACTCATCCAGCCTATCTTTAAATAGTTATGTTAAATTAATCTGGATTCCTATTAACATAAGAACTGAGATATGGATGAGATTGCTGGACTTGCAAAATTGAAAAAGAAAAAGAAAATAAAAAGGCTTCACCTTAAAGGGTATCCGCAAGGCTCAAATGAATCTTGGAAATACAGTAAGCCTTACGCCAAGCTCAAGAAGCAGGCTTTGTGGCCTACACAGGTCAAAAAAAGGAGGGAAAGCCTTCAAAGCTCAAAAAAAAAGAGAAACCTCAGGCCCACAGCAAACACAAAGTGCCTTTTATATTTAAACAAAGTCCATAAATCCAAAAGAAAAAATTGAAATGAAAGCATTATAATACAAACAAAAGAGAACTGATACAAGCACAAAAAGCGCATACAAAACATTCCAATACATATCAATAAATCGTTTTTTAAACAGTTAGATTCAACAATAACCTCATTCATTTGGAACTCAAAACACCCACGTATCCGAAGAGCGACCCTACAAAGACCTCAGGCAGAAGGTGGCATGGCTCTACCTAATTTTCAGTTTTATTACTGGGCAGCAAACATACAAGCCATAAAAACCTGGACACAAATAAATGAACATACACAGGCTTGGTCCGCAATAGAAGTAAAATCCTGTAGTACTTCTTTATACTCCCTGCTCTGCTCTCCAATAAATGCAAGTTATCGCAAATATACTAATAACCCAATTGTGCTTTACTCACTTAGAATATGGAACCAAATTAGAAAGCATTTTAAGATGGAAAATCTTTTATCGGTGGCACCTCTGCAAGAAAACCACCTCTTTCAACCCTCGCAAACATATCCAGTTTTTAATACCTGGAAGAGTTTTGGGATTAAAATGCTCAGAGATCTTTATATAGACAACATATTTGCATCTTTTGAACAATTACGTTCAAAATTCAACCTCCCAGCTACACATTTCTTTCACTATCTTCAAATTAGAAATTTTGTTAAACAGAAATTGCCCGATTTTCCACACCTCGCACCCTCCACAGTGCTGGAAAAAATACTGCTCAATGCCGAGGAATTAAACACCATTTCCACATTATATAAAATCCTATTAGAGTCCCTACCTTTCAAAGATCCAAGAGGACATTGGGAAGAAGATCTCTTAATCAATATATCAGAAAAGGAGTGGAAGGTAGCAAAGCAAAAAATTCACTCGAGCTCCATATGCGCAAAGCACAGAATTATTCAACTAAAAGTTATGTATCGAGCTCATCTCTCTCGCTTAAAACTGTCCAAAATGTTTCCAGGGCAAGATCCAACCTGCGAACGTTGCAATCAAGCTCCTGCCTCACTGGGTCACATGTTCTGGGCCTGCACCAAATTAACATCATTTTGGACAAAAATTTTTAAGTGCCTTTCAGACAGCCATTAACAGCTGTGTTCGGTGTTCTTCCAGACGGACTTGAAGTGGAAAAGGACAAGCAAACTGTGATTGCATTCACTACACTTTTGGCACGTAGACTCATTCTGTTAAATTGGAAGAATCCTAACTCTCCCCAGATAAGTCAGTGGGAAACCGATGTTTTATATTATTTGAAATTGGAAAAAATCAAATTCTCAGTTAGAGGATCTGTACAAATTTTTTTCAAAACCTGGCAGGATCTGATCAATATTATTTTAGAATAAGAGAAATAACCATTACCGCATTTAACTCCCTTCTCTATCTCTTATTTGCATATATTTTTATTTCTCCCTTTCCTTTGCTTAATGTTGTCTTATTAAAAAGCCCTAAGCAATTCCCCTTTAGCTAAGCTCTCCTTCTCAGGGGTGGGGTTTGATTTGTTTTTAATTTGTTTGGTTATAAATTGATCTATTTGTATGAAATGATTAAAATAAAAAATAATAAAATAAAAAAAAAAAAAAAAAAAAAGTGCATACAATGCCATACATGAAATAGAAGTTCACATATGATATATGCAGTATAGTATACAGTACATTCAAACAGTTGTCAGCATGGGTGAGTATTAAGTAGAGCTGGCTAGAGTTATGACCTGTGGATAATTACTAGTGGTATCTGTGCAATGGTTGTCTCCTCCTTTCATTCTGGCAAACCACACACAAGTGCTGGATAGCTGAGGTCTTTAATAGTGCAGGTCCCCTTTCAAAGGCAGCACGTGTTGCTTATTTCCTGAACAGAAGGGAGCGGTGGGCCCGTAGTAGTCTGACAGCCTCCTGTTGCACTTTGCACTCCTTGTTTAAATATGGAACTCTTCTAAATGCTGTTACATATTTTTTCCTCTTGCCGCTCAGTTCTGTACAAAATGGGAAATGATTACCGTATCTTGTAATAATTAAATTTTAAGTTATTAAGTTGATATTCTAATGAATACTTAAAAAAAAAAGTTGTGTGCTCAAAATAATGTGGTCAAAATTCAGACATGGTTTTTAAGGAATAGCTACAGTTTTTGGTACTTTCTAGTTATCCAGCTGTTTTGCTGGAGTTTTAGAATATATAAATATTTTTTTTTAATTCTCTTCACTATTGTTTAAAACAAAAAGTGTGCAAACGCTGTATTAAAAACTGGATGGCAGAAAAAACAATGCAATCTACATTAACCAGCATATCTTGCTGACAGGATTTACTTAGCTATTTGTCTTTTTCTTTATTTTAACAAACAGGTATTTTAGTCTGACTTCCCAAAAGCAGTACAGCTTGTATATCTAGCTGAGTAGTATTGCACGTTTTTTTTTTTTTTACACAGAGAAGAGTGACAGAGAGCTGTAAGTAGTAGATCAAATTGCTTATACACAAACCGACTGACGACAACATAGCTGACATCAATTATTGATAGGAGCCTACCAAAAAAGCGCATGTGCTAGCAGAAGTGTGTGTAATGTAAGATAGAGTCTGCAGGGATAGTCATAGAGACCGAAGCAGATGCACCTGTGGCACCCTCATCGTTCTTCTTTTCAGCTGGCCTTGAGTCTTTTTGCATGCTTGCGTGAGAGAGAGTGTTTGTGTACCAGATTTTTTTCTGTGCACATATGAAAGATCATCTTCTGTCATATGCTGAAAGTAATGGAAGGATGAGTCGTCAAGCTTATTTCTATCGGGTCCCTCCACAGGAGCTGCACAGAAGGACCCAACTACAGCAGGAGCCTGCCAAGACTAAAGCACTTCAGACTGTCATCGAGATGAAGGTAAGGCCTGCCTATTTCTCTTTTGTTCACTTCTGTTTTTCTGTACTGTCATTTCTATTGTGGCTAGTTAATACAAAGGAAACACTCCTAAGGGATCTTAACTGAGACATAAACACTTGTAAGGCCTGTAGCCTAAAGTCTCGTGTGACCTGAAGGAAGCACTCTGGGGGGAGACGGAGCAGTTTTCATCGGTACATTTTTCAGTCTCCGTTTTATGTTTCTTTTTCCTTTATTGCATTGCTTAGATTGTCTTTGTCGTCTTTCGCTATTTATCCTTTTCCTCTTTTTTTCATAACAAAATTATCAAATTAATTTCAGGCATACACAATGTTTTGTTTAGGCACCATTTTTTTTTAGTTAAGCTTTTTTCTACTTTGCTGAATCACAAATACATGTCAGATGTATTTAATATGTCCATGAGTTTGCTTACGAATATTTGCCTTAACTGCAGTTTTATACTTTTTTTTTTTTTAAAACTTCTACCCCACTAATGGCTATTTGCAATTTTTTTATAACTATTTTTTTCCACATGACCTTTCCCAACAAGACTGCTTTTCTGTCAAAATTCTTAAATAACTGTATTTCTTGAGTATTTTGAAGTAAAGTGTTAAAACAATGCAGTAACTGGATTTTGTTTAATGATATTAAAAGTAAGCATTTTCTCCCAGGTGAATTAGATGTAGATAGGTAACACTAGCAGTAATTTAAGTGAATTGTCTTAATTTTAAGCTCATTATTTTACTGTATGTTAACACCTTGTGTTGCACTTTGCGAACGTCTTTCAAATATTCTGATGAAATGAGCACAGCAAAGACCGACATTGTGGTAGATAAGTGGTAAGTTGAGGTACAGACAATAGTACTAGGGTGTTAGCCATTATGAAAGTAGTGAAAAGTCAAGCAAAATGACACCTTTTATTGGCTAACTATAAAGATTACAATATGCAAGCTTTCAAGGCAACTCAAGGCAATTACATCTTGCCTGAAGAAGAGGCCTGAGTTGCCTTAAAAGCTTGCATATTGTAATCTTTTTAGTTAGCCAATAAAAGGTGTCATTTTGCTTGACTTTTCGGTATAGACAGTATAAACAGAAAACAAAAATTGAAATATATGCCAACCATTGAGATTTATATATTACAAACTATTCTTTCTCTACTGATTGTTGCATATTAGCTGACTGGAACCCTCTCCTCATCTGCTGTATTTAACCACTGCTTCTAAAATCACTTTTTCACCTTACTACAGTCCGGCACTCAAAGAAAGAGTCTTCTGTTATATCGTATATTTAACACTGCTCCACTCCCTGTCTTTGAGAATTTATTTATATTTATTATTCCTGTCAGGGCACAGAATATAAAAAGCACAAATCCTGCTGCTTCACCTGTGTTGGTTTGTAAAGACAGATACCTCTGACAAACCCCGGCACTAAAACTTGATGAGATGCAGCATGACAGGTTCCCTAACTTGTAATCTACAAGAGTTCTCTTTAACCATTTGGCTATACAAGGCCAGATAATGCCCCTGTCATTCATTTCCTCCTCAGAATTTGAAACCTGGAGTAACTGAGTGATGAAAAGAGAAGATAAAGCAAAGTTAAAGAGCATAGAAAAAGACATGCTGAAAAAAACAAAACCAAAGCCACCTTGTTTAAAACTTAATGGGCTCACTGAATGCATAAGGACAGTGTCAAGTGTTTTAGAAGAGATCAAGTACAGCAAGCATTTCATTTGAGCATCTTTGTTAAATGACCATGCCGAAATCACACGCTCATGAACACATACTACACTCCACTAATCGCAGTCGTACTACTGCCTGGAAGTGTGCACAAGCACATGGATCATCCCAGCAGTGATGTCAGAGCAGCAAAATGAACAGAAATGGTAACGATAACAGCTGAGATTATACAGTATATACATACACAGTGGAAAAGTGTACATGTTGCCATCTGTGAAAAGTCATCTTTACAACATCTAAATGAACTTATGTAAAACTTTGCATGTTCTTTAACAAACACTCCTCTGAATACCTCTTTTTTATTCTAATTCTTTAAACCTTGTGGAGGCTGGCCCAGACACAGACAGGCAGACATTGTTAGTACACCCAACACACGTTTATTTACAATATTTACAACAATAAAGTGCCACACACAACCCCAAAACTCCCCCAAAGTTCAGGCCTCTCACACAATGCCTCTCTTCAGGCCGCCTCCTTTCCTCTCTGCTCCCGACTCAAGCCATCGAACGGAGGGAGGCGGCCCCTTTTATAATCACCCAGACGTGCTCCAGGTGCCTCCTGACAATCTTCTGCCGGCACTCCCCAGTGTGGCGGAAGTACCAGCTGTGCACCCGGAAGTACTCCGGGTGACCCTAGTCGTCTTCCCCCCAGCACTGGCGGAGGGCTCTCCAGGCATCGGGGCGGCCCCCTGGCGGTGACGACGGGCCCCTATAGCAGGGGTAGATAGATAGATAGATAGATAGATAGATAGATACTTTATTAATCCCAAGGGTAGGCAACGTCGGTCCTGGTGAGCCGCAGTATGTGCAGGTTTTTGTTCCAACCCAGTTCCTTAACGAGAACTCAATTATTGCTGATGAAGCACATATTGCTTAAGTGACATTTTGATGCTTCATTTTAGTGGTCTCGCTTGTTAAGGTTCTCCAACCTTAATTGCTTATTTCAATCTTAAACTGCTGCATTCAGTGTTTTAATTGCTCCTTATTAGCAATAAGATGTAAAAGACAAAGCAGCCAGCAGTTCTCCAGCTAGCTTTTTCCAATTACATCTGTGTGTGTTCATCATGCACTGTTTGATTTAATAAAACACTTAATAGAAAAATGTGACAGACTGAAAATGATCTGTTTTAGGCTTCATATCATTTGGATGATATCTTTGGAAAGGAAAAAAATCTACGATATAAGAGCCTTACATTGCACAGACTAACAAGCCATAAAATTAAATAAGGTCTGAGATTGGCAATGATTGGTTTCTAATTAAGCAATTGGGTTGGAATGAAAACCTGTAGCCACTGCGGCTCACCAGGACCGACGTTGCCTACCCCTGCCCTATAGGGTTGAGCTTCCAAGCTCATTTCCCGTGGTCCCCAAAGCCACCAGGGTGGTCGCCCCCTTGTGGTCTGGAGGAGGCATAAGCCAGTCCTCCTGGGCGTCCCGGCCGGGTACTCCCCTCAGCCACACGCCACAACCTGTACCTGAGCAACTGTAACAGAAATGGTCTGTTTTATTTAGCCAATCCAACTGAATAAATATTGCAATATTGCGACTAGTGTATAATATTTTTGCTTAAGTATCTGAGTCTTCCAACCCCAATAAAAATACTAAAACCAAAATATTTTAGTTAACAAGTATGTCAGTGTTAAATGTACTTTATTTTATATATATTTTTGTAGGTAAATAATATATGTTACAAGAGCAGAGTAGACTTTTCAGTTCCATAAACTTATTTGGTTGTATTGTTGTAGTGACTTTGTAAGGTAATGAGTGGAGTTCATTTAAAGGAGAATTATAATATCGACTCTAAACATAACTGGAACTAGTGCAGAGATTTAAAAGCTGGAGTTATTTGATTTATATTTATTTGATTTATGTTCCTTTTTGAAATTTTTCAATTCAGTTTAAACAACTAATTTCAACATCCCTACGTTAAAGAATTATGTTACTTCTGCTTGAAGCAAATGAGCTAAATTTTTAAGGTCCTATAAGTTAACAGACCACTTTAATTTTGCAGTAATTGCGAGAGGCTTTACAGATATTAAAAAGCGGGAAAATGTGATTATTGATCATTAAACCAATGTCTTACATAACACCTAAATATTGGTTGGATTATGTAAAACTGCATAACCCTGACCTTTACTAATTATCAAATTACCAGCCAAAAAAAGTGTATTTTTAACTTAAATACTAAAAATGTTCCCTTACTAAAGTTGTTTAATGAATTTACACTTTTATTAATTTTATATGATTCCATTAGTACTAGGGTATTGTACCGTGTTATCCATTATGAATGTAGTGAGAAGTCAAGCAAAATTACACCTTTGATTGGCTAACTAAAGAGATTACAATATGCAAGCTTTCGAGGCAACTTGGGATCCTTCTTTAGATCTTGCACATAAATTGTTTTTAAACACAGTCTCTAATTCATCCCCATCTCTTCCTGATCTCCATACTCCTCTATCCAACCTAAATTATGTTTGATTTATGGCATGAAAGTATAATTCTGCATGGCCAAATCGTTTTATATATTTGTGTATTCACTACTGCTTTATTAGGTTTATTCACATATAATGTGTAAAGCACCTATTGCAATAGTCATGGCCATCTGTCTGCCTGTCCACATGAAACAACTTAGCCCCCATTGGACCAATGTTATGGAAAGGTGGCCAACTTATTCTTCAAGGAAATTTGTTGAGCCAGTTCACTTTGTATGAGACCTCCGAGACATCGCTTGTGCTGTTCAAAATTGTTACAATTTCAAACTCTCGCATTGGCGAATTTTCAAATTTATCTACCTTAAAACGTGTTGTGTGCCTTCAACAACTAATTAGTTTACTGTTTCAGTTTTACCTTCAAAGTGGTTACTTCAACTTGCATAGTGTGCATATTTTCCTCAGGTCCCCAGTACAAGTTAGTGAAAACTCCTGGGCAGACATAAGTGTGCAAGCTGCTTGTACAGAAGCAAACACACAAAAAAGTCAACTATTTGGAAATAAATGGTAGGGGACGGAAATTCTGTATGCCTCAGTCAAAAACATAGACTGAACTAAAAGTATTTACATTACATTTTAATTAAGTCGTGGTAACATCTGCCCATTATTAAAGAACAGATGTTATCAACATGCAGCTAAAATGTGTTAGACCTAATTAATCACACATGAACGTGCAGCTACCCGAAGTGATATAAAGATATTATCGGTTTAGAAATTGAACTGCAGTTCATCTTCAAGCAGAAGATCAGAGCATATGAGGTGTATAATAAAGACTATGCTTCGTTTAACAGTTTCTATTGCCCAAAAATGGCTGAGTGCCACAAATACTGTAGCAAGGACAGGGCTTAGCTGCAGCGTGTGCCATGCTGAAACAGTTGCCTAGTGGTATAAGGTTTGACAAAGAGTTGGGATCTTGGCCCGAATATCCAGTTTTTCATTTGTATAATTCAAGACTGAAATTCAAACAATTGCGGATCAGGTCTTTACAGCACAACAAGCAATGTCATTTTCACATCGCTTTAATTGGAATCTTCTCTGTATAAAGACTATAAAACCAACACATGCCTATTTATTCTACGTTTTTTACCTACATAACAATCTAAGGTGCTGTTAAAAAGTAGGAATTAAATATAGTCTACTAACACGTGAAATGACATTTTCACTGTTATTTTTGAATGGCATATTTTTAGAAAAATGTAATAAAAATTTGATTACTATCTTCGTGATGAAGTAACTAAAAATGTAAAATACACAAATTTTCATATCGGTTAAATAAGTCTCTGAATGCATCTGAATGTTACACCCTGTGTACATTTTCTTACTTGTATAATGTGATGGTGTCATATATTGCTATTATTGGATTATTTTATTTACTTTTATTATATGTATGGATGTAACACCATGTTACCTGTCAATAAAACACAAGCTAAAAAAGGTTGATGAGAATTGTTTCTGTAACTCACTTTTAAAACCAGGCTTTGACACTGACAGTCTGAGCTTTGTTCAGCTGATCTTTTATTGCTTTTTTCTTCTAAGTTCTTGAGCGTGCTGTGGCTTCCCACATCGCTAGTTACGTAACTGGTAATGACCTAATCAAACCATTCCATTGCTTCAGGGTACAGCACAAATGTGAAACTGAACTGCTAAAAGTAATTTATGATTTACATATGGCAGCAGACTCTGGCCAAATCAGCTTTTTTGTGCAAAGTTTGAGCTGTCAATCTTAGTCTGCTACCTTCTAGAATGGAGATCATGTCTCTGGCAATGCTCTCCAATGCTGTAAGTCCTAAACTCAGTAACTGATAGAAAAAAGTTGACAGGCAGTTGACATCAGTATCATCTTAACACAAAGGGAGCTGTTGAAGGCCGCTGTCATTTTTTAGTATCTGCACGCTTCCCCTTTGAGTATGATTTGTTGCTTTAGGCTAGGTTATGCTCTTTATGTAGATGATAATCACATTTATTTAATTGTAGAAATTGAATATTCATTACTGTTTTCCTAGCTCACAACTTGCCTTGAAGAAATAAATGCTGGATGCAACAACTCTTTTTAAAATGACTGGAAACTGCAACAAGACATAATTTGGGTTAAATGGTACTAAAGCCTGGCAGCAGTTAACTGCTTTTCATTCACTTTAGGTGATGATACAATCATACCTTCTGTCTTGGAATCTTTTTGATTCTTCCCTTTTTATATTCAATTTGCATTAATCCTATTAAGAATGGTTTTTTCCCACCTTCACAATAGATCCATTTCCATTCATCTCTGTCGATTTACTGAACCCAAGGAACTTGTTCATACCTTCATCATGTCCCATACTGAGTTCTGTATTCTGTAATGCTCTGTTAGCAGGCACCACTTTTGTTACTGCATGCTATCTCCAGCTGATTTTAAACTTCTCCTGCAGTTCTACACTCTTTTCACAAGTCTGATTAGTGCTCACTGGCTCTCTGCATCTTCTAGGACTGAATACAAAATTCTCTTGCTAACCAATAAAGCTTTCAGGGGCCTTGCCCAGACTGCACCGGTAGCCTCTGCATCACCACACTTCAGGTTAACTACTCCAGTTCATTGATCTGGCAATATATTTGTGCCGCAGACAAACCTGTGCTTTATGGCTGACAGACCCTTCAGCCAATATTGAACGAGGACTTTGGAAGGGCAATAAGATGTGCTGATTTAATTCATTCTTTTAAAATGGAGTTTAAAGCACAATTGCTTGGGAAGGCATTAAACCAGGGGTCTCCAACTCCAGTGCTGGAGAGCTACTGTGGCTGCAGGTTTTCTCTCTTAACTCTTTTCTTAATTAGTGACCAGATTTTGCTTCTAATTAATTCTTTGCCTTAATTTTAATTGATGCACAACTTAAGACCCCATAATTATTTCTTTTTTTCCTTAATTTGCAACCAAACAATATTAAGACACAAAATGAACCAACACATAAACAACAACCTGCGTCCATCACGACAATAACTGAAACTAAAGAAAGGTGAAGGCCTCAGTAATGTTGATCTTCTCAGATCCACAAAACATTTTGACAAGCGGCGTTTGAAAAAGAAATCCATCAGTATTGGAAATATCTGCCATGGAATTAAATAACAGGTTTAATTAGAAACGAGAATTGGCTTCAAATTAAGAAACTGAATGAAGTGAAGTTGGTTGGAGTTTGAGGCCCCAACTTAGTTGGTCATCTGCTGGCTCACTTCATATCAAATTTATGTTTAGGTGCCGCTTAAGGAAAAAAGAATCAATTCAGTGGTCAGAGTGTCAAGAAAAGTCAATTAAAATAAAGGGAAATAGTTAATTAGCACTAAAATCTGGTCACTAATTAAGAAAAGAGTTAGAATGAAAACTTGCAGCCACAGTAGCTCTCCAGGACTGGAGTTGGAGACCCCTACATTAAACATACACTGACTTTGTTACGCTTCTTCTCAGTTTAGGTCCTGGTATGGTACTCTGCATTACACTTTGTAACTGAATGTTGTTTATTTTCCTGTGTTAAGCCAGAAAGTTGTTTTTCATGTACTGATCTATTATTTGGTGTTTAATTCATTGATAATAGTTTCTATCGCATTTAATTTATAGGGCATTTCCTGTGCCCTTCTGAATATATGAGTATAAGAAAGGTGCTAAATAAGTATAGTTTATTATTATTATTACTAGCCAACCCGCGGCGTAGCATACACCGCATAATCACGCTGCTTTTTAAATAATTTTTAAGCACAGGGAAAAAAATGAACATTTGAAAAATCTGTAATTTAATAAACCACCAAGAAAAGTAACATTGCAACAATGCATGCTATGAACCAACATACAATCATCGTTCAGTACGCACTGCCTGCTCTTGTGCCTGCCCCCAACTCCTCACCTGAGTTGCTTTTGTCTCTGCTACAGTCCACATGCACCTCTGAGCCACGTTGTCTTTTCATTGTTCTTTGCGGTTCCGGCTGCTTTTCTATATACAGTATAATCCACCAAGTCACCCGACCATGGTACTAGCGAGGGGGGGGGGGGGGTGTACAAAGGGCAGGGACGTAATCAGTGCGAGCGTATGTCCCGCACTTACTGGGAATTCCTCGTTCGTGAGGAACAATTGCAAGCCCCGGTCTACAGCATGAATGCGGTTCAACGGCTTACCCACGTCTCTCGGCGCCGGGTAGACATACCATGATCCATTTAGTGTAGTGCGCGTGCAGTCCGTACATCCAAGGGCATCAAAGACCAGTTAATGCTCATCTCACGTGGCTGAAAAGCCACATTCCCTCTAAGAAGCACTATTTAGCAGACGTGAGTCTCGTTCGTTTTCTGAATTAACCAGACAAATCACTCCACCAACTAAGAACGGCCATGCACCACCACCCAGAGAATCGATAAAGAGCTATCAATCTGTCAGTCCTCTCCGTGTCTGGGCCGGGTGAGGTTTCCCGTGTTGAAGTCAAATTAAGCAAAATTTGGTGTGGGTGAGTTTGTTGCGTCCGGGCACATGAGCAGGCACTGTGAATGCCTTGAGAGAGCGTGGGTGGACGTGTGCCGGGGAATAAATGAGTATCTATATATCTACTTAGATATAGAAATGCGTCTGATGCGGTGTTTGGGTGAATTGTTGCAGTTTGTGAGTTACAGTTGTGATGGTTTTACACTCCCGTACATTAGCAGTGAACGCTGGTAACAGTCAGGCAGGCGGGGCGGGCGGGGCGGGCGGGCAGGTGTTCTCGGTCCCATGCTCTTAGAGTTGTGGGCGTGTCTCTGGTATTGGTTCGAGTTGTTGGGCGGTGCTGTGTCGTTTGTAGCCCATGGTCCATACGACTTGGTGGATTATATATAGAAAAGGCAGCTGAAACCGAAAAGAATAATGAAAAGTCAACATGGCTCAGTGTGTGCATGTAGCAGAGATGAAAGTGAGTTGGTGAGTTGTTGCGTCCGGGCACATGAGCAGGGCACTGTGAATGCCTTGAGAGTGTGGGTGGGACGTCGTGCTCGAGTGTGTATGCGTGAGTTGGTGGGCTGGCTTTGTGAGTTGACTGACATGGCTATTTTTTGCGTATCCCATGCTTGTCTTCTGGCAGTGTGAATGCCTCGAGACACAGGGTGTCCTTGTTTGGTGAGTTGTTGCAGTTTGTGAGTTAAAAGCTGTGATGGTTTTACACGCTGGTAACAGTCAGGCTAGGCGTTCTCGTCCTATGGTCTTAGAGTTGGTGGGCGTGGCTCTGTGAGTTGTCGGCGGATCCCATCGTCTTAGCGTTGGTGGATGGGTCTCTGAGTTGGCAGGCGTGGCTATATCGTGTGTATCCCATGGTTATCTTGCAACTGGTTTTGGCAGATACATGCATATCTTTTTGAAAGTTTGGCCCTATGCTTTATTAATTGTCATCGCAAAGGCCAATCTAACAGGAAATTGTCTTTGTGTAAAAGTAAAAGGCAAATTATCTGCGACAAACAAACTGTTTAACACGCTGCATACAGCGATTCACATCCGCGACAAACATGCCTCTTCTTAGATGGTCCTGCCACGTCCACCCTCGTTCTCGAAGCATACACACCACCTGGTCATGTGCCCACTCGCAAGAGCAACTCACAGAGACCCGCCCACCAACTCTAAGACTATGGCGTGTAAAACAGTTTGCGATGGTGGATGCGGTCGTGCGTCGTAACCAAAAAGAATAATGAAAAGTCAACGTGGCTCAGAGGTGCATGTGGACTGCAGCAGAGACAAACACGAATGACACCGTGTTTTGTGAGTTGCTGCGTCCTAGTTGGTGGGCGTGGCTCTGCGAGTTGTCATCGTATCCAATGGTCTTAGAGTTGGTGGGTGTGGCTCCGTCCAGCGTGCTCCATGGGTGTCTTGCTCGCTGGCAGCTTAGTGAATTATATATATAGATTTTTATTATTAATCATAATAATATATAAAAAAAGATCATATCTTAATAGGGCACCCCGCAAATGTAGAAATCCAAATGGATATCGCTTTGTGTTACTTTACCTTATTAATACAGAAAGTTTCTATATGTTCTTTGTTGGATATGCAGCTTTAAAGACTGTTCCTTTTTCTTCTAATACTGCCCTTACGAGTGAACAACTCAAAATCCCTTTGCAAATGCTTTACAAATTCTGTTTCTTGTTTTTTTTTTCTGGTCACAATAATCATCAAGTTTGATGGAGGTTTGATTTTCGTGATGCTGTAAAACATGAAAATCTATCAAGATGAACTAGGTGTAAAAGCTTTCTGACATTTCTTTGGTCAGTCAGTGTGCTGTTCAAAGCCAAAAGGGCAGACTATATTGTCTGTTTACTTGGTACAAGAAGAAACCCATTCATCTGTCGATTTCTGAAACTAAGTCAGTTCAGGGTTATGAAGATGGCTTGAATTTTGTATGTTTTCCCTGTTAGTTCCTTTTCCTCGTTTGTAGAGCAGAGTTTATATTGATTTGTGAATGTCATCTTTCAGTCAGTCTCACTCTTTTGCTTGTTTCCAACATGTGTTTACACTTCAAATTCGCTTTCTTCCCGTTATTTAGACTCAATGTGCCTGGACCATCTGCACAATTCAATTTATACCCGTTTCTTGTTCATGGTGGCAGTATTTACTACCAGAGCAACTTACAATGCTTCTTTATATGGCAGCTTTGCTTTAGCTAACGTCTTTTCATTCAGAAAGAAAAATAAAGTTGGTCTCACCAATTTTAGAAACCGTTTTATCCTGATTCTTTGTTTAGGATTAAAGTATTTAAAAATTTAAAAAATAGTCTCTGAAAGCCTTGTTTCCCAGGCCTTCATTACTAAGCAGTACAGTATTTATAGCTACAGATGGAGCTTAGTAAAAATATTATCAGTTTGCACCTTGAATTTTTATAAAAAAAAAAGAAAGTCTACTCCTCATATAGCTATATGTGGGAATTATTAAACCAATAAATTGTTGCAACCACCTTTGACAGAGCTTTATAAATGTACATTAACAGTTTGTAACTTAATTATATGCAGAACTACTGTAAAGCTTTAGGCATCTATACTAATAAAAGGCAAGCCCTCACTGACTGACTCACTGACCTGACTGACTGACTCACTCACTCACTCATCACTAATTCTCCAACTTCCCGTGTAGGTAGAAGGCTGAAATTTGGCAGGCTCATTCCTTACAGCTTACTTACAAAAGTTAGGCAGGTTTCATTTCGAAATTTCTACGCGTAATGGTCATAACTGGAACCTGTTTTTTGTCCATATACTCTAATGGAGGAGGCGGAGTCACATATCGCGTCATCACGCCTCCTACGTAATCACGTGAACTAAAAACAAGGAAGAGATTTACAGCACGAGTCAAACGCGGGAACGAAGGTAAATTGACGTTAATTTTGAGTGTCTTTTAATACTGTGTAAGCATACTATTAACACATGTGCAATTAAACATGTGCATTTACGGGGTGATTTCTCAGGCTTAAAAGCTCGTCTTTATCAAACGCGGGAACAAAGGTAAATAACGTTAATTGTTGAGTGTCTTTTAATACTGTGTAAGTATACATATTAACACATGTGCAATTAAACGTGTGCATTTACGGGGTGATTTCTCAGGCTTAAAAGCTCGCCTTTTATTAAAGAGGTAAATGCAAACTGTTTTCATTCTGAAGGGCACAAACCACGTTAGATTTCATGCTCAAGAGTAAACTCAGCACACAGCTTGGTCATATTACAGCTGGTTCATTTTCCTCAGTTTAAAAAGGTTTACTTTTCTTCTTAATAAAATTTTTAAAGCAGTACTTCGCCGCTGCGAAGCGCGGGTATTTTGATTTATATCAAAATATATCGTGTCATCACGCCTCCCACGTAAGCACGTAAACTGACCCGCTGCCGTTTGCAATGCCATATTCGCGAGATACAAGTTTAATGAGAAGACACTTTTAACTGCCGGGTCTTAGCTAACATTAAATAAACCCATGGACATCGCAACATCACACAAGAGAGCGGATCACGTGAAGTGACTGAACGCAGCAGGAGTGATCACTTCGATGAATCAAACCTGTTCAAAAAACAAATAACACAATTGATAAGGTACGAGCAGAATATGAAACCGATTGTGGATTTGCGTACAGCCACTGAAACTTTGTGACGGCACGAGACTTCAGGTCACGTGTCTGCAAAAGAACCTAATTGAGGCAACTATTTTTACTGGCAGTGGCTCAGGGGAGAGAGTTTTTATTCCTCGCATCCCCGTTATACCCTCTGATCTCCCATTTCAATTCAAACGCCTCCAATTTCCACTAAGGCTCTGCTTCGCAATGACAATTAATAAGTCTCAGGGAGCAGACCCTACAAAAGGTTTGGCAATTGATTTGAGGCAAGACTGATTTTCACATAGCAAACTGTACGTTGCATGCTCAAGAGTAAGCTCAGCACACAGCTTGGTCATATTACAACCAGAGGGGTGAACTGACAACGTGATATACAAAGAGATCCTTAACAAATAATTATTGATTCATTTTCCCTCAGTTTTAAAAAGGTTTTCTTTTCTTCTTAATAAAATTTTTAAGCAGTACTTCTCGCCGCTGCGAAGCGCGGGGTATTTTTGCTAGTCTATAAATATGAACCGCTGATACATTTCTCTCATGGGTTCCATATTATTAAATGGCTGAAATCTCTTGTGCTACTTAACTTGCTACCTTGTATATTTTAATATTGAAAATATGTCCTTAGTATTCAATATTTAACATTGCTTCAATAAGTAGAAAAGGCAAGATAGACTTGTATAAAGCTACAGTAGAACTCCGATTTTCATTACTTTCTAAAATGTGCTATGTGTGTTAATTATACAGGTGTTTGATTTTTTTGAATAGTAGGCAACATGATCCTCATAAAAGGACAGTTTTATTAAACCTTCTGATAAAAGTGGTTAAGTGTTTGAACTGTAAGCATCCTGTTAACATTGAACCCGCTACCTGTCTAGCCTTTTATGATATAAATAAATCACTTAAAGATAATAATTTTTAAATTGTTGTTGTGTCACCTTGTAATAGTGCAGTTTTTTTGAGATTCTGTTGAGGATGAAGATCACATTGGCAATATGACTAGCAGTACAGTATGTCCAAACACTATTTATTTGTTTGTTTTATAATTTCCTTAATAAAGCCGTATAAACAGGACTGTTTATTCATTTCATTTGAAATTTCTTTTATTTGCTTGTAGACACTGTTCCCCATTGATACCTACCTGGCACAGTCTTAATAAGATGATATTCTCAGAACCACAGATGGTTAACTAGTGATTCTAAGTTGGTCTTTCGTGAGGATGAATTTAGTGTGTAGTGCGAGTGGGTCCTCTGACTCATTGCCTGTCCGTGGTTTTAGACCACCGTGTGTCCATGCAGCCACAAAAGGCGCCAGTCTCCTGTCACCATGAACTGGATTGAGGGAGTCTGAAAATGTCACTATAGTTCAGTAACTTTATATTAACCTTGAAAATTTAAGATAATGCTTAAAATATTCTTGGATGGGATTTTATGGAATATGTCTAACAGACAAAAACTGAAAATTTTACTGACATGTGGTTTGTCTTGCATAAATTGGAAGTATAAAGGAAAACATGAGTGTCACCTACAGCATACATTCTTTTCTGTTATCCATTACCAACATGTTCTAGTTATTTATGTATACAGTTATACAATTTTATTGGCAAGTTAAACTCATTTTTTCTTTCAATTGTGTGACTTCCAGTTTGTTTTTTATTACATATTCTTTGCAGTGCAATAAAATGCAGTTTTTTTTTTTCATTTTATATTGTGTGCATTTTACAGAAATCCACTCCTCCATTCTGTTTTGATCCTGATATAATATGGCAGGTATAGTATGTCCTCATACAATAAGAGTGTGTTTTTTCTCATGATATACTATGTATAAATACATAGTATATTAAATACATAACACTGTATGCATTATGTGTGTGTGCACATACAGTGTATGTAAGTGTGTGTATATATGGGTGTATAATGTGTGTGTATATATAAATACACACGGAGTGGTGCTTTGGTACTGAGCAGAAATGCAGTTCACTAAATATACACTTAAGCCCATCAAATGAAAAAAATACTCTCTTTATGGCATATTTTGGAACAATTAATAAAGTAATTTTGTATAAAATATTGAGAGTGCCTGTGGTGGGCTGGCACCCTGCCTGGGATTGGTTCCTGCCTTGTGCCCTGTGTTTGTTGGGATTGGCTCCAGCAGACCCCTGTGACCCTGTGTTGGGATATAGCGGGTTGGACGATGGCTGACTGACTGACTGATTGAGAGTGCCTGAATCATATGAAGTATATATTGGTCATTTTCTTCTGTTCAGTAAGCTGATGCCCCTTGTCTTTTGAGAGCAGTGTTAGAAACCTGTATTTATGGCATGGCATGCCTTTGTGTATGCCACCCAAATCACTGCACTCTACATCAATGTTCCTTCATATTTACATTTTTTTCACTTAGCAGGCCGTTTTATCCAAAGTGACTTACAAAAGACCTCACCGTAACTGAGTGAACATCAGTCTGGGTTACTGCTTTGAAACAAGTGCTATAGGACAGGGTTAGAAAATTTACTATCATATGTGAAGAGCTTTAAAACAAGCAGGACAAGTTAATTTTTCCTTCTTTATAAGAATCTATAAAAGCCATTATCATTTAGTTATTCACAGAATAACAAAGTCTTCCAATGCTTCTTAAACACAGTGAGATAGTCAGCAGTTTAGATGGAGATGGGCAGCTCATTCTGCCAGCTTGGTGCTACACATGAAGAGAGTCTGGATCACATCACTAGGTGCTGTTCACTAGCATTCACACAGTATTACTTTTATATACAGACATAGCATTGCTTCTCAGCTTTATAAATAACCCAAATCACATTCAATAAAATCATTTGTCATATTTTTATGAGTAGAAATGCATGCTGTGAAGTATAGCAAGTTAGTCAGCTTAGTTCAATTATTAAGTAAAAAAAAAAAAAACTCCCCATTGCCTCTAACGGGAGCCTCTAGATGTGCTGAAGTTTCAGCATACCTGGAAAAGCATACAGTCATATGAAAGTTTGGGAACCCCTCTCAGCCTCCATAATAATTTACTGTACTTTCAACAAAAAAGATTACAGTGGTATGTCTTTCATTTCCTAGGAACTTCTGAGTACTGGGGTGTTTTCTGAACAAAGATTTTTAGCGAAGCAGTATTTAGTTGTATGAAATTAAATCAAATGTGAAAAACTGGCTGTGCAAAAATGTGGGTCTCCTTGTAAATTTTGCTGATTTGAATGCCTGTCACTGCTCAATGCTGATTACTTGGAACACCAAATTGGTTGGATGAGCTCATTAAGCCTTGAACTTTACAGACAGGTTTGTCCAATCATGAGATATAAAGGTATTTAAGGTGGTCAATTACAACTTGTGCTTCCCTTTGACTCTCCTCTGAAGAGTGACAGCATGGGATCCTCAAAGCAACTCTCCAAAGATCTGAAAACAAAGATTGTTCAGTCTCATGGTTTAGGGGAAGGCTACAAAAAGCTATCTCAGAGGTTTAAACTGTCAGTTTCAACTGTAAGGAATGGAATCAGGAAATGGAAGGCCACAGGCACAGTTGCTGTTAAACCCAGCAGGTCTGGCAGGCCAAGAAAAATACAGGAGCAGCATATGCACAGGATTGTGAGAATGGTTACAGACAACCCACAGATCACCTCCAAAAACCTGCAAGAACTTCTTGCTGCAGATGGTGTATCTGTACATCGTTGTACAATTCAGCACAATTTGCACAAAGAACATCTGTATGGCAGGGTGATGAGAAAGAAGCCCTTTCTGCACTCACGTCACAAACAGAGTCGCTTGTTGTCTGCAAATGCTCATTTAGACAAGCCAGATTCATTGTGGAACAAAGTGCTTTGGACTGATGAGACAAAAATTGAGTTATTTGGTCATAACAAAAAGCGCTTTGCCTGGCGGAAGAAGAACACCGCATTCCAAGAAAAACACCTGCTACCTACTGTCAGATTTGGTGGAGGTTCCATCATGCTGTGGGGCTGTGTGGCTAGTTCAGGGACTGGGGCTCTTGTTAAAGTCGAGGGTCAGATGAATTCCACCCAATATCAACAAATTCTTCAGGATAATGTTCAAGCATCAGTTATGCAGGAGTTGGATATTCCAACAAGACAATGACCCAAAACACAGTTCGAAATCTACAAAGGCATTCGTGCAGAGGGAGAAGTACAATGTTCTTGAATGGCCGTGACAGTCCCCTGACTTGAATATCATCGAAAATCTATGGGATGATTTGAAGCAGGCTGTCCATGCGCGGCAGCTGTCAAATTTAACTGAACTGGAGAGATTTTGTATGGAAGAATGGTCAAAAATACCTCCATCCAGAATCCAGATACTCATCAAAGGCTATAAGAGGCGTCTAGAGGCTGTTAGATTTACAGAAGGAGGCTCAACTAAGTATTGATGTTTAATATCTCTGTTGGGGTGCCCACATTTATGCACCTGTCTAATTTTGTTATGATGCATATTGCATATTTTCTGTTAATCCAATAAACTTAATGTCATATATTAAAAAGAAGTTTCTACTTCGAAAGCTCAGCCAATGATAAACACAAATCCAAAGGATTAATTTCATATTTAATCATATGAAAGTCGAACCCGTTTCCAGTGAGAGTTGGACTCCGCCAGGGCTGCCCTTTGTCACCGATTCTGTTCATAACTTTTATGGACAGAATTTCTAGGCGCAGCCAGGGTGTTGAGGGGGTCCGGTTTGGTGGACTCAGGATTGGGTCACTGCTTTTTGCAGATGATGTTGTCCTGTTTGCTTCATCAGGCCGTGATCTTCAGATCTCTCTGAATCGGTTCGCAGCTGAGTGTGAAGCGGCTGGGATGGGAATCAGCACCTCCAAATCCGAGACCATGGTCCTCAGCCGGAGAAGGGTGGAGTGCCCTCTCAGGGTTGGGAGCGAGATCCTGCCTCAAGTGGAGGAGTTCAAGTATCTCGGGGTCTTGTTCACGAGTGAGGGAAGAATGGAGCGTGAGATCGACAGGCGGATCGGTGCGGCGTCCGCAGTGATGCGGGCTCTGCATCGGTCTGTCGTGGTGAAAAAGGAGCTGAGCCATAAGGCAAAGCTCTCAATTTACCGGTCGATCTATGTTCCTACCCTCACCTATGGTCATGAGCTATGGGTAGTGACCGAAAGAACGAGATCGCGAATACAAGCGGCTGAAATGAGTTTCCTCCGCAGGGTGTCTGGGCTTTCCCTTAAAGATAGGGTGAGAAGCTCAGTCATCCGGGAGGGGCTCAGAGTAGAGCCGCTGCTCCTCCGCATCGAGAGGAGTCAGATGAGGTGGCTCGGGCATCTGATCAGGATGCCTCCTGGACGCCTCCCTGGTGAGGTGTTCCGGGGCACGTCCAACCGGGAGGAGGCCCCGGGGAAGACCCAGGACACGCTGGAGGGACTATGTCTCCCGGCTGGCCTGGGAACGCCTCGGGATTCTCCCAGAAGAGCTAGAAGAAGTGGCCGGGGAGAGGGAAGTCTGGGCATCTCTGCTCAAGCTGCTGCCCCCGCGACCCGACCTCGGATAAGCGGAAGAGAATGGATGGATGGATGGATGGACTTTTTCATATGACTGTATTTGCTGTGCTGGCTCACTGGATACATTAGTGCAAGTCCAACGCACACATTTTACATTCTATCCATTTTTTCCAATGAGATGTGGGCTGAGTTTCAGCTCAGGTTAAAATAGTAATGGTCTGAGTGACAGATCTCTAAGTAGAGCTTCTGCTTCTCTGGACGGTTAGTTTTTTGAGTCTCTGGTAAGGGTGTTGTTTTATTTTTCTTTTAATGACATTTTGAATTTCTTGAATATAACACATCATTCATTCAGTTTTACTGTATTCAGCTTTGTCAACTGAGACTGAGCTCTTGCACTTAAAAGTTAAACTAATAGTCAACTCTGGGTTTCTCTTTATTTTATTCTTTGCATTCCATTATTGAAAATGACATATTAATGTTCGGCAAAAGATTAGGTTTAATGCCAAATAGTTGTTAGAGTTTAACAATATGTGAGTGGGCGTCTCGATAATTTGTGCTAAAACAAGTACATCACCAGCTAACTATAATACAGCAAATGGAAGTTAGCACACATTATACCTCTTGATTGCATTTCTGTGAATTATACAGAGCTTTTAAACAGCAAATTCAGGTTTGTGCTTTGTGCAAGCAGTGTTGCATGATTATTTTGAAGCTGCTGCACTATACTATCAGGGTTGAAGGAGCTTAGTATAATAGGCGAGCCAATACCAGTGCTATTAGACTTCAGGCTTTATTTAAAACACTCGAAGCTAAAATATAGGACTGCTGTAAATGAATGATAGAGATATGCAGCTAGCAGCTTTAGAGGAGCATGTGTCTTGTTTTTGCTGTGTGCAGTGTGATTTTACTATATGACTTATAATTATATAATTTGTTGATATTGTGATTTTACTTTATATGACTTAATGAAACATTAATTATTAATAAATAAAGCATTACATGAAATTGTCATTTTATTATCAGGCTTTATTTAAAACACTCTAAGGTAAAACATAGGACTGCTGTAAATGAATGATAGAGATATGCAGCTATCAGCTTTACAGGAGCATGTGTCTTGTTTTTGCTGTGTGCAGCGTGATTTTACTATATGACTTAATGAAACATTATTTATTAATAAATAAAGTATTACATGAAATTGTTATTTTATTATTGTATACCTGTAATAATTTTAGGATCTTGTGTGGAGAAAATTATCTTTTCTACTTAAAGTAGGTAGGCATCAATGGATTGTGTGTGTATTTAGTTAAGAAGGAAAACGAATGGGCCTGAATATAGCAGGAACAGCAACCCTGCGGAGGTTTTGATACTAACACAAATAAACTAAATATAGGCAACTGTACAAAAATATCCAGCTGATGGTGGTCTTGTAGTCAGATAAAAACCTCTCATGAAAGGGGTGTTTGTGATCTGAGATGTATGTAGAGTAGTCTTGCAGAGTCAGACTTATAGTACTGTATATACATATGGAGACAACTGTGAGTGAATTTGTCTTAAATGTGGGCGGGGACAATTTCTAAACCAATCCAATGCTTTGTGAAGGCTTCGATCAAAGTAGTGGCAGTGGTTTTGTATTGCAAAGAGCAATGGTGGGCTTATTAACATGGCTCTGCAGAGAGCAAGCTTCTGATTATATTAAAGATAGATAGATAGATAGATAGATAGATAGATAGATAGATAGATAGATAGATAGATAGATAGATAGATAGATAGATAGATAGATAGATAGATACTTTATTAATCCCAATGGGAAATTCACATTCTAAACTGTCTATAGCCATAAAGACTCCTAAAAATACCACTAAATACTGTATATAAATGTGTGTCACTTATGCAGAGAGCCATTGCACATGTTAAAAAAAAAAAAAAAGGGTAAGCTGTTGCAAGGGAAAAGCCTTTTGTTTTTCAAGTTAGTTTAAACATTGGCATCAATGGACTCATGGTAAAGGTGAATGATATGTTGTCGCTGTTGTGCACAGTTTTGATAGTGTTGGATGTAAGGATGAAAGAATTGACAGCTATGTCTGTGAAAATATGAAATGCTTTTGAAGTAAGCCATGCGTCATACCCCATAACGAAGAGGCACAGAAGATACAGAATTTTGATACCCAAAACTCCCAAATCAGTAAATATGTTTAATGACATTGATGTGACTTCGGCAGGTGAGGCCATGGAGAAATGGGGTCTGAACGGCGTAAAAGATGTTCTAGCAAACCATTTGATGACTTCGGATGTCTCCCTGGCTGTTCTCAGCAAGAGTTGGAAAAACAACAAATCTCAACTGAGTATATTGTCGCCAGACTCAGTTGCAGAAATAAATGGGTATTATGGAGACATTTTGACTAGCCAGTCATTGAAGTGTGGCGATTATACTTTGAGTAATATCCGTCAGTAAATGGAACTCAGATAACATTCCTGATACCTATTGAAAAACCTATAGTGAGGTATCTGAACGGACACTCCACAGGACAAGTGAACCTCATACCCAGGGAGACAAATGAAAATTTCTCTTTGGCAATGGAACAGTCAACAAGCACAGATGTTTGCCTATATATTTCATATGTGCTTTGAGAACTTGGATAAAGTATATGACTATTCTGTTCTTCTGCAGAAGAGGAAGGCAAAAAAAAAAAAACACCTGCTTTTTTAAATCCAAATTTTCTTGTCCCAAAAAGAATATGCAAAAGAGGCAAAAGAATTCTGTCGTAATACCAAAGCAAAGTGGTTAACCAGATATTCAAAATAAAACTTTTGCCAAAACCAGAAAACTAACCAAACTTTGCGTCAAAAAGACAATCGCTAAATTTTGCACAAAAGAAGCAGCAGCCAGTCAGTGTACTATACTGTATATAATACAAATTATATTACCAAATTATAATTATTAACACTCTTTATTGCAGCTGTTTTGTTGTTTAAATATTATTCTGCAATACATCCATTTGAACTTTTTTTTTTATTTAGGCAGCCAGATTTCTGAATAAATTAATGCTGTATTTTTTGCATGATTTGATCTGGATCTGAGTCTTAACAACAGGTAAAGAGTCCAGTTGAAGATGTGAGTTCCAAAATCTGCTAATTACATCTTTTAGTAAAATTTAGTGAACACGTGATTGTGACTTTTCATGCAGTTGGTCATGCGCCGAAAATATGTTTGAGCTTCAAAACCTACTAATTGCAACAGTGTAGCGCTATAGTTTTAGGGATTTAGTTTCAAAATCTGCTTATGGACCCAGATTTTCCTATTTATCTCCAAATTTTTTCTTTTGTACTTAGCTGATTTTGGAACTGAGCTCTTCAATTGAGCTCATATCACCGACAAAATTGTGTCAAAATACCTCTGAAGTACATTGTAAGTCTGTTTGGGAACCACAGAATTCATTTTCATTGATGCTATTATGACAAAAGGATATTCTATCATTTAACTAAATTTAAGGGTTAATGCATTCCTTCCATGAGTTATCCTAAATATTTAAGCTATATGTTCAAAAGCATATGACAGTCTTTGATAACATGCGTGTTATTTGTTTAACCAGACTTTATCTGTGATATGACATAAACGAATAACAGATAAAATGTGTGGAGCTTTTCATGCAGAAATGCAGAAAATTACAAAGGGTGCCCAAGCAAGTGTACTTTTTAGTATTTTATTGTTGTAATGCTTCTGTGATAAAACCAATGCCACAATTTGTTACACTATTTTATTTAATTAGTGGTTTATTATTTCTTTTGATATTAAAATAATTTAAGATTCTCATGTTTTTGTATAACCAGGAGAACTTTCATTTGAACAACTTTTTCTTGTTTTTTTTTGACTATTGATTTTAATTTGGTTTAATGATGAAATGTTATGTGTTGCAGCTGTTCTAATACTGTACTCTTCTGAACAGGATACCAAAATAGCATCACTGGAGAGGAACATAAGAGATCTTGAAGATGAAATCCAGATGTTAAAGACAAATGGCCTTCTGAACACGGAGGACCGGGAAGAGGAGATCAAACAGATGGAAGTGTACAAGAACCATTCAAAATTCATGAAAAACAAGGTACCCTCTTTCTTTCACACTTCTTTTAATGTTAAACATCTTTAATTATTTTGGCAATTTACTGCCTTTTAAACGCTAAGTTGGTGCAATAATATGGCTACTGTATGTGACAACACTGAATAATTTAAAAGATTTCATATTTTTGAAAGTAGCTTAGGTTTAGTTCTGTAATGAGTTTTGGTTATGTATTATTACTAATAGCTAGTTGCATGGTAGCGCTGCTGCCTTGCAGTAAGGAGACCTGGGTTTGCTTCCTGGGTCCTCCCTCCGTGGAGTTTGCATGTTCTCCCCGTGTCTGCGTGGGTTTCATCCCACAGTCCACAGACATGCAGGTTAGGTGGATTGGCATTTCTAAATTGTTCCTAGTGTGTGCTTGGTGTGTGAGTGTGTGTGTGTCCTGCCGTAGGTTGTCACTGTGCCCAGGATTTGTTCCTCCCTTGCTCCCTGTGTTGGCTGGGATTGGCTCCTGTGACCCTGTGTTTGGATTCAGCGGGTTGGAAAATGGATGGATGTTTGTACCTTTGGTTTCCCTTTTCATACTTTCAAGTCTTACTATGAAATGAAATATGAAAAATAATGGAAAAAGTAACTGAGGCTTGGGTTGAGTATAGCAATATTTTCAGTTTAACTTTCTTAATTGTTGAAGAAGTGTATTGCAGTGTTATATTTGAAATGCACTCGGAGCTCAACAGTAAAGTTTAAAAGTGGTTGCAAATATTGTTGCTATTTTTATCTGTCTATATTTGGGGCAATTAAGATCCTGTTCAATTATATATCAGCTTGCTGCTGCTTTACAGCATTTCAATCTGCAGTGGTATTACTCAACATGTAAGAATTCAAGCGCTGTGCACACCCATTCCTTGTGTCATGTGGTTTACTCAAGCTCGGCACTGTATATTTTTGTAAATTAAAAATACAGAATTTTAAGGCTTTTTTATTCCATACAAAACCATACTATTGTTCGTGTGGTAAAAAAAAAATTAGGTGTATGAAAGAAAAATGAAATGGCACACAGGCACAACGGCTATTCACAGTACCTTGATAAATCCCCCAAATACATACATACATTTTTCAGTGGAATGAAGTGGAACTAATAAACGTTCAGTGCTTAACAATTTAACTGTAAAATAATGGTACTTTGGAACATTTCAATCTGTGGGGGTGGTACACCAAGACAAAGTTTTGGAAACCCGTGGAGTGGATTATACTACCAAGCAAAGTTTTGCATTATTGGTTTTATTACCAATAGTGTTTAATATTTTAGATTTTGAAAACATTATATTTATATTTGCTGTTGACTCACTCTGGTGTGTTCTTAACAGATTTGATACACCCCCCCATTTGTATAGGGTGTTGCCCAGTTTTGCTTGTAGTCGCAATATGTTATGCCGTTGCAACGAAGGTGTTACTACTGTTACCGCTGCCATCTTTGCATCATTGTTCTAGTCATTGACCACCATTCTTCAACTTCTGCTTTCTAAAGTGCCTGTAATGTGAGAAAGCAGCTAGTCATTATATTTCCATTGATCCCATCACCACTAATCAAGCAGAGCAATGCACTGTGACATATTTGGGTATCCAACTGGCTATCGCTTGATGTGCTGGTCAATGATGCAGAAAATAGGAGAATACTCATTTGTCTTTGACTCCCCTTTGTCTTGCTTTATGCTATTGTGGTTGATAGGTAACTGTTTACTATGACACAAGGCAAGTATAGTATGGTGAAAATGACACATTGCTTGTAATGAAACTCATACCAGATATATTTTATAATAATTCAATTTTTTTTTAAAGATTGGCTCAGAATACAAATAGGAGAAACTTTTTATTTTTAAACTCTACAAGAATTTGTGAAATGGCAGAGAGGAGAGAGGAAGATATGGAGAAGGGTGATGGCTCTAATAATCCATCCTTGCATTAACATCCATTTTTAAACATGAACATTATTAAGAGAAATGGTATAATAGGGAGAAGTACAATGTTCTGGAATGGCTGTCACAGTCCCCTGACTTGAATATCATCGAAAATCTATAGGATGATTTGAAGCAGGCTGTCCATGCTCGGCAGCCATCAAACTGAACTGAACTGGAGAGATTTTGTATGGAAGAATGGTCAACAATACCTCCATCCAGAATCCAGACACTTTTTGATATGACTGTAAGTAGCATATAGGTTACATGTCCTAAATCTGATATTGTGTTATTTTCAGTAATTAAATTTATATACATGTGTGTATATTGCACATACTATCTTAATACATAATTCGCCTGCCTCCTCACTCACTCACTCACTCACTCACTCACTCACTCACTCACTCACTCACTCACTCACTCACTCACTCACTCACTCACTCACTCACTCACTCACTCACTCACTCACTCACTCACTCACGTCCGTCCGAAGCCGAATGCGCAGTCGCCTTCTGCGCAGCTGCCCGAAAAACCTTACGAGACCGACATCCAACCCCAACATCGCAGGTGGCAGATTTACGGCCACAAAAATTCAAAGAGAAAGGCGACTTCGATTAAAGCTCTAGAGGCCTGAAAGGCGATTTCGACTGCAGCTCGAGGCCTAATTACGCATTCTGATTCAACTACGCATTCATTCAATACACCTATATCAGGTTTGTGGTGCTTATACTTATTACTATTCCATATTGTACTGGAACATTCATCATTCAATATTATACTATAGGCCTGGAAAATTCATCAACTAACAGTACAAGCCTGTACAGTAATGAGTAAAGCGGACTACAATTATTACAAAACAACTTCTTCGTTACTTATCATTTGTTCTTCATATACTGCTGACACAAACTCATGCCCGTTTCATCTTACATTATCGAAACGGGCTCTTTGTCTAGTACTATAATAATAACCATAAACAGCAGAATCAGATGGCAGTAGGACTCTGGCTGTTTTTGTTTTACGAATGTTAAAATTTGTATTTTTCATTGTGATGTTTTGTGTGTGGTATGATGTGATGATACAACCTTACATTTTTTTTTTCTTGTAAAAACTTAAAACTCTTGATTTTTGAAGGGATCAGTTCAAACTTGTGTGGCTGGCATACCATCAACGTGCTTTCTTTAGAATGCTAACTAACATTATATGTGTTTTACAAACAATAAACAATTGAGCAACTAAAAATAATGCATAGATAAAAAAAACTAGAAAAATAAAGTTACAAACCAATGACAATTATTAAGGTATTGTTGGGACAGGGTACTGCCAGCAGCAAATAAATTTCTAATGTGATTTAATGTATGCATGCAGGAACTTCCCACAGTCTATGATAATCGGTGCTTGAAGTGTGCCCATCACTCACCATTTTTTCGCTTTTGACTTAAGAGCTTTGGTAGTAAATGTGTGCTGCTATGATTTGTTACTTTTAGAATATTTTTTTCTTAAAATACATTTTTTACAACAAAAATGTATTTGGGAGTATGGGTTGCTTTTTCTTTAGAGTTTTTCTGTTGTTTCTTTGCATTTTAATATTTCCTGATTATTAATTCACAGTGCAACAACATTATTTTGTTTTGCAGTTGGCCGGCGCCCTCTTATGACTCGCGTTACCAGCACGCTGTTCTTAGTTACCATGGAACGTTGGTTTCAGATGTCGCTTCTCCTTGCACTTTAACTCTGGTGCAAAAGATTTTTTCCAAATTGGTGATTTTAAAATTAACACTGTCAAACTTACTGCATATTTCTATCTTGAGTTTCTGGCTTCTGAACTTATTGTTTTGTCTCTGACTTTGATTTCTGATTATTGACTTGGCTTTGGTGCAATAAGGTTTTGATAAAGATACATTAGTATGGAGGGATTTATCAAGGTGAGTTTCACCTGCTCCTCATTTTTATGGGGGTGATCACCCTAGTTTTAAACTCTTGCCTTTTTAATGTCAGTACAGTTGTGTGTTGTATTTAAGTATATGCAAAATTAAACTAAACATAGACTTCAGTTCCTTTTTTTGGTGATATGGATTAATTTATTTTTGTTAGGTGGTACAACATACATGGCAAATTTTAAAGGTAATGTCCTTTGAATACAATGTAGTGGAATCATGTCTTATGTGATAGATACATTCTTAGATACTGCATATAGTGGACAAATTGTGTACTGCATTGTGAAATTACAGTCCCTTAATTTCTTAAGTTATAACAAAATACAAATAATATATTTATGGTATTTTGTGGCCTATTTAGGTTTCATGGGTGAAACTACAGCAGAGGCAGACTATCCTATATAAATCCAGTACAGAGAGAGTTATAAGAGTTATTTTACAAAAAAATCACAGTTGGCCAGGGGAGAGATAATATATATGAGAAGATGCATCTGGTATGTGAGACAAAGCGTAATACAAAATGGCACATGTCTCACGTCTTCTCATGCTACTGCATGCCATGTTAAGTGAGGCATTGGAGCAGAGCTTTACACTTCAGACCTCCGTGTCCTGCAGTGAATTAGATGTAACAAGAGTATGACCTATGAAATTCTATGAAAACAAGACAAAGTTGGGAAAATGATGGGGTGCCATGGGCGACTGAAGTTAATCACGGTTGGGGTGGAGGGGGGTATACGAAAAAACAATAAGACCACTTTCATCTTCTGACATTTAGTTTCCTAGGCAGTCACAGACATAGTAGGTGTTTATTTCTTGGACTTGTCCAAAAAGATGATGTCAGTTCGTCGGTTTGTTGCTTAAGTATTGCTGGGACTAAAAGGGGGGGTTGGAGGTGGGGTTTAGGGGCCTAATTGCTCCTCCGATTGTTCAAGGGTATCTCTTCTACAGGTAAGAAAAGAGGACTGTTTATTTGCTGTGTTACTTTTAATTCCTTCCTCCAAGCATCCCTGTAGAACGTAATGGAAAGTACAAAAATATACATTGTTTCTTTTATTTTGTGACATTTTAATCAATTATTTGGTATAGCACCAATATCGTTTGAACTTCTTCATAGCATAATCTCAATGATGATGTTCATTCTCATTTTATTTATTTATTTATTTTTTTAACAGATTGACCAGTTAAAACAAGAACTATCAAAAAAAAGAGTCTGAACTCCTTGCCTTACAAACCAAGCTGGAGACGTTGACGAATCAGAATTCAGATTGTAAGCAACATATTGAAGTTCTCAAAGAGTCACTCACTGCCAAAGAACAGAGAGCTGCTATTCTGCAGACGGAGGTAAGAGTTTTATCTTGCTCTGTGTTTCTGTCTCACTGTTTGGATCTGCTCTGAACAAATACTAGCTAAACAGCAGCCTTCAGGTTCTCTTTTTGAATTTGTACCGAATCTTTGTCCAAGAGCAGACTATGCCTACATATCTCATATAACACGGACACACCTTGCAGATGACAGTAAATTGTGTGCTACCAACTGCTAGTGTTATACTATGTTTAGATAGCTAAATGTTAATAATTCATCTGCCATTTTATGATTCTTCTCCCAGTAGCTGAGCTTGTTGTTAGGTTAGGTTGGGGAGCATGCACTGGTACAGCACATTGCCGCACCCACCACTTGACGAAACAGCTTGGAATCCCGGTTGGCAACCCCCCAGGCAGACACACGGTCCAGTCCTACCCTCCAGAAATGACCCTCTATCTTCCACAGCCAGGTGTTATGTGGGCATCCTCTTGGCCTGGTCCAGCCGCTGGGATCCTCTGGATCACCCTCAGGGAATCATGTCTTAGCAGCCTTAGTGCCGGAACTGACACTCCCTCATGATGCAGGTAATGTGCCTCACTCAGGACTCCATGAGCAACCACTCATTCAACACAAAGTCAAACCAGCGGTACCCAAGGATTCTCTGAAGAGACACAGTACCAAAGGAGTCCAGTCTTCATCTCAGGTCACTGGATAGTGTCCATGTCTCACAACCATATGGAAAAACAGGAAGCACCAGGACTCTAAAGACTTGGACCTTCGTCCTTTTGAAAAAATATTGGATTTGCAACACACCCCTTTCCAGCAACCTCATAACCCCCCCATGTTCTCTCAATCCGTCTACTGACTTCATAGGAAGAGTCACCAGAGACATGAATGTTACTGCAGAGGTAAGTAACCTTTCGACGAGGTTGACTCTGCAGACAGACACACTGTTGATGTCTGTGCCCAAGAGGTCATTAAACGTGTGGGTTGGTTTTTATCAGGACACTCGCAACTTCAGGCAATCAGACTCCTCGCTCAGGGTCTTAAGAGCCCCAATCAGACCCTCCATTGACTCTGCGAAAATCACTGCATCGTTGGTAAAGTCAAGATTGTGAATCTCTCTTCACCAACAAATTCCCCACAGCCGTTGGACCCCACGACCCTGCCAAACACTCAGTCCATGCAAGCACTGAACAGAGTGGGGTTGTTGGGTCATCTTCAGTACATGTCCAATTACATCTTAGCTTGTTGGGTCATCTTCAATAAATGTCCAATTCTATCTTAGCTGTCATCTGTTGACCCAGAGGATCAGCATCTCTTGTTTAAACTCTTTATATATTTTCCAGCTTCTCACCTGCTATGCCTGCTTATTCCTGTAGTCTAAGCTTTTGAAACTTTACCCCAAACTCTTGGCCGTTTGGTGAGAATGGCAGAATAGACTAGTAAAGTCACAGTTAAGTCTATTGCAAAGTGTCATGGAAATTTCTATTCATTCTCATAATTAAGACACCAATGTAATTACATCTCCTCTCTTCATGCAGCCGCTGTGAAATCTCCAAATACAAATACATTAATAATAGTGAAATTTTATTTATATAGCACCTTTCCCATGCTCAATGTGCTTTATAGTTTCTGTGGCAAAATAAAGATTACTGGTATTACACTTGAGCAAAATAAAAATCCCTGCACAGCATTTAATGTATGTGAATGAAAAAAAATCACACATTCTACTTGATATATTAAGTAAAAGAAGTTTGAATTCTTTAAAAATGTAATTCTGAAAGTGCGATCATTTTAATAGAAACTGGTATATCTTGCCAGTATTACTTTTATCTTGTTTGTTTTAAAAGTCAAGTCATGAGTGCAATAGTTTTATTAGCTGGAGTGCACAAAGAATTTTCCCATATCATTTCTACTGTCTTGAATACAATACTTAAAGCTTCTTTGTAAAAGAAATGGAGAAAGTTTCTTTAACGGTGCCCAGTCTTCATTACAGGAAACAATTAGGGATACAATTAGGTGTAATTCTCTATACATCTGCAAAGAATTTTGGCATAGCTGGCCCAATACATCATCTTGAAAAGAATTAGCATTAGGTTATCTGATAAGAGAGGTACCAAATATGTAACGACCCATTATCAATAGATAATAGTTCTAACGTGCCTGATATGCTATACTTGGTTTTCAATGTACAGGATAGTCCATACAGTTAGTAAATTACTTTAATGAGCATTTTCATTGTGAAAGTATAGTTTGTTTTCCATTTCTAATTAATTAACCCATAGAGGTTAAGTGTATTTTTTATTTCCATCAACCACTTGTTCATTTAAAAAATACCTTTACAAATATCCTGTTGTGAAAATTTACAAAAAGCAGCATCTGCTGAATATATTAGTGAAAAGTAAAACGCTATTGACAAGATCTGTCTAGTTATGGCGACAGGTCTGCTTGCTTATATAAATGTATCACTGCATGGTTACCTCTCTGATCCAGAGGTCACGGCCTTGTGTATTAAAAATATTGATATATTGTACCATACCATACCATACCATTTTTATTTGTTAAGCGCTTAAAAACACAGCATTACAACTGACCGAAGCGCTGTACAGTTAAAACAAGCAAGACTAAAAGCAAAATATTAAAACAAACATTAAGAGAGAATTAAAACAGAGACACTAAAAACAAGTCAGGGGACCCAATAAAACAGAGAAATAGCAAAAAGCAAGTGGAAATAAGACAGGTTAAGAATTAAAAGCCAATGTGAAGAAGTGCGTTTTAGGTGTGATTTGAAAGTGGCGACTGAAGCGGCCTGCCTAACCACTAAAGGTAAGGAGTTCCAGAGCCTGGGTGCACAGACAGAAAAAGCCCTTTCACCACGAACTTTAAAACGTGCCTTGGGAACGGTTAGGAGCAGCTGATCTGCGGATCTAAGAACACGAGGGGGATTGTGACGATGGAGCAAGACACTCAAGTAGGCAGGGGCTAGACCATTTAGTGCCTTATAGGTTAAGAGGAGTATCTTAAAATCAATTCTGAAGCTAATCGGCAGCCAGTGTAGGGTTTTTAAAATCGGTGTAATGTGTTGGCTTCTGCTGCTTCCAGTTAAAAGCCTTGCAGCCGCATTTTGAACCAATTGGAGTCTAGAAAGAGTGGCTTTACTAATACCATATAGGCAGGAATTAGAATAGTCGAGCCGGGACGTAATGAATGCATGGATTACTGATTCCAGGAGGTGGTAAGGCAGAATTGGTTTGAGTTTGGCAATTCGCCTGAGATGGAAAAAGCAGGATTTTTACTGTGCTGTTGACTTGAGCATCCATTTTCAGGACCATATCCATTTTGATTCCAAGATTGGAAACAGACGAAGTTACTGGAATGGGAAGAAAGTCGAGGCCAAGGGGTAGGGTCTGTTTGCGGTCAGGACTAAAAACAATGACCTCGGTTTTTGAATCATTCAGGTGAAGGAAGTTTACAGCCAGCCAGTCCTTAATGTCAGATAAGCAGTCGAGAAGAGGTTTAGTGGAGTCAGTTGACTTGAGGGAGAAATAAATTTGGCAGTCATCAGCATATAGGTGATACGAGATTGCATGTTTTCTAAAAATTGCACCTAAAGGCAGGATGTAAATTGAAAAAAGTAGTGGCCCCAAAATGGAACCCTGGGGGACACCACATGGGAGTGGGACTGATTCAGATGAAAAATCGTCTAGCATGACTCTAAGAGAAATATGACCTGAACCAGTCGAGGGCTAAGCCAGATACACCAGCCCAGGATTCGAGTCGGGAGATCATGATGTCGTGGTCGATTGTGTCGAAGGCAGCAGATAAATCGAGAAGAACCATAATCACGTAGAGTCTATTGTATTTTTTTATATGTACAGTAAGACAGTTAACTCTGTTTTCATTTTATCAGTTTGTTCAATATGGAACAAATTCAGTGGAATAGTTTTTGATTATTTAGAGAATGTATTGTTTCTAATATTGAAAAGGTGCATTTAAAGTGAATCTTAACTTTTCTGGTCCTAACTATGGTATTCAGGGAGTTCTTTACTTAGCTGAAAGAAAGGAGCGTTATGAATGAAGGATGTTATTGTTGCAACCCACTGCTGAGAAAGGAAGGTAGTCCGTGTAGAGTAGTGTGACTTGTAAAAAGGAATGCTGCTACAGTAAGATGTTACATTTGTTTTTCTATAATTAAATCAGCCACATGTAGACCTAACATACGAGTATTATGTAAAAGATTTGCTGGACTTCAAGAACTAGGACAGTAATATCTCCAAAGTTGATTATTTGGAAGAGAATTAATAACTTTACGGGAATATTGAGTTTCGCTCAGTCTGGCAGTATCCATGGAGGGAGGAATTGAATCCACGTCCTTTCCTCGTCTAATGCTTCTCTTGATTTTAATAAAAAAGAATGGCACATAGTTGTTGTTCTTTAAGGTATGGATGGCCTCCTGTTAGAAGTAGTAGTTTATAATTAAATGCTTGTTTACATTTACTTTTTTAGTTTCTCAGCAGTAATTTCTTTTGCTAATGGGATTGGTTGAGTGTTTTAAATGGCCTGCAGTGTTCACACTCAATACTTCACATCAGAGTCGTGAGGGTTGTTTGGCATCAATCAAGCATTGCATAAATCAGGAGTGTCGAATCCCGCTCCTAGTGGGCCGCAGTGGCTGCAGGTTTGCATTCTAACCATCATTTTAATTAGTGACCAGTTTGTGCTGCTTTTGCCTGTTTTAATTAACTTAACTCAGACCTCTTGGTTTTTCCTTTTTTCTTAATTAGCAGCCAAACAATAACGAGAAACAAAATGAGCCGCCACATGACCAGCTAACCACACTATCTGCAAATAAAGTAAGGTGAAGGTCCCAGTAAGGTTAATCTGCTCAGGTCACCAAAACATTTTGATGGTGTTCTTAGGAAGAAACAAAATCAACGGTTTTGGAAATGTCTGCTATGGCAGAATGAGAGCAGCAACAGGCCATGGGATTAAATAACAGGTTTAATTAACTGCATGAATCGGCATCTCATAAAGAAATTGGTTGGAGTTTGAAGCCCCAATTTAGCTGGTCATCTGTTGGCTCTTTTCACATCTCATTTCTGTTTGGCTGCCATTTAATGAAGAAAAAAAAATGAATTCAGAGGACTGGAGCCTTAAAATCAGGGCAATTAAAATGAAGGGAAAAGAAGTTTAATAAATAAAACTGCCCGCTGATTAGGAAAAGGGTTCGAGTGAAAACCTCCAGCCACTGCGGCCCACCAGGACCGGAGTTTGACACTAATGTCGTAAATGTTGTAGAGAGGACACAACTTATTCTGTGATGTTTTTTTCCATTTTCAGTGTGGTAAGTGCATTGCATAGCTTTTTTCCTTATGCATATAATAGTTCATCCACTTCAGAGAAACTCAATTTCTCCTGTTGGTGTTGTATTGCAGTGGAAGTCAGTAAGTATGCAATAATGTGGGATTTTGTTTTAGATGGGCTACCTTGTAATTTCACATCAGTTCCAGAAAGAGCCTATTTGAATGTTTGGCTAGATAGATTATTTTGTCATCAGTGAGACAGGCAGCATTTTGTCCGTTAAGAAAGAGAAATCTGTTCCTTTTCAAATGCAGCTTCTGTGTGGATCCCACCACAGTTTGGCTCCGCGCATCCATTCATCTGGCCTGCGTGTAGCTGTTTTATCAGCAAACTGAAGCTGACAGGGAGAGTTGTGCTTGAAGGCTGATTTATACTGATTTATGGTTCATGTGCGGAAAAACTCTGCTGAAATGGCTGTGTACTCTTAGGCACTAGAATGGTAATTTTACTGCCATGTATAAACTAAGACACACCGTGAGTCTTTGTGTTTTTAAAAAAGGAGAAATGAAAAAATTAAATGCCATATTTTAATGACCAGTCAGTGATTCATCACCATCGTCATTGTCTTAACAAATACATTTATCTAAGGTGTCTTTGTAATTAAGCTTTATACTGTATTATATGAAATATACATTTATTAATATTGTGTATAAAATGAATTTGTGTTTGTCTCCATTAGTGTCTTTTTCTTTTTTTAATCAGTGAAGTAATACTGCGGTGGGCTGGCGCCCTGCCCGGGGTTTGTTTCCTGCCTTGCGCCCTGTGTTGGCTGGGATTGGCGCCAGTAGACCCCCGTGACCCTGTGTTAGGATATAGCGGATTGGAAAATGACTGACTGACACGACAGTGAAGTAACAGATTATGGATGGCCATAGTTGATTTTTACCACCAGCACTTACATTATCGTATTTACTTTGCCAGTTTAAGTGAGTTTTTAGTCTCATTTTAAATTATAGAACATTGAAATGGATTTACTGTATCACAAAGCAGTGGGCAAAGAGGATGTGAGGGCAAAACAGAATGAAGAAGACTCAGTGCCTTTAGATGTAAAAGTACAAGCTCAGGGTAATGATGGTTCTAGAGCAGGGGTAGGCAATGTCGGTCCTGGTGAGCCGCAGTGGCTACAGGTTTTCATTCCAACCCAATTGCTTAATTAGAAACCAATCATTGCCAATCTCAGACCTTATTTAATTTTATGGCTTGTTAGTCTGTGCAATGTAAGGCTCTTATATCGTAGATTTTTTTCCTTTCCAAGGATATCATCCAAATGATATGAAGCCTAAAACAGATCATTTTCAGTCTGTCACATTTTTCTATTAAGTGTTTTATTAAATCAAACAGTGCATGATGAACACACACAGATGTAATTGGAAAAAAGCTAGCTGGAGAACTGCTGGCTGCTTTGTCTTTTACATCTTATTGCTAATAAGGAGCAATTAAAACACTGAATGCAGCAGTTTAAGATTGAAATAAGCAATTAAGGTTGGAGAACCTTAACAAGCGAGACCACTAAAATGAAGCATCAAAATGTCACTTAAGCAATATGTGCTTTATCAGCAATAATTGAGTTCTCGTTAAGGAACTGGGTTGGAACAAAAACCTGCACATACTGCGGCTCACCAGGACCGACGTTGCCTACCCCTGTTCTAGAGAGCTGAACATTTACCAGTCACCGTGGACCTGGTTGACAAGGGGTTGTTATTTGAAAGGATTGGCATTATTCAACTTGCAAAAAAAGACTCCTTATTTCAGACTGTATTTCGTGTTTTGTATATATGTACTGCGAATGCTTTCACACATTTGATATGCTGCACAAGTTTTCTGTTTTGATGTGAACACTATTACATTGAATAACGGGTTCCTAATGTTAAAATGTATTTTCTATTGAGGCCAGTTCATCAGAGGTTATTGTGTGCCATCGTGTATATTGAACTATTGTTGCAACTTGCTAAATAGTCTTTCATCCATCCATCCATCCATCCATTATATCCTAACTACAGGGTCACAGGGGTCTGCTGGAGCCAATTCCAGCCAACACAGGGTGCAAGGCAGGAAACAAATCCCGGGCAGGGCGCCAGCCCACTGCAGGGCACACACACACTAGGGACAATTTAGGATCGCCAATGCACCTAACCTGCATGTCTTTGGACTGTGGGATGAAACCCATGCAGACATAAGGAGAAGATGCAAACTCCACGCAGGGAGGATCTGGGAAGCGAACCCGGGACTCCTAACTGCGAGGCAGCAGCGCTACCTACTGCGCCACCGTGCCGCCCTGCTAAATAGTCAATATACATACAGTAAATATATATTTGAGTGATTAGAAAGGAGACAAAGGATAGCAAACAAAAGTAGAGCGCAAGAAGCTGAGTATTACTGTTACTCTTCTAGCTAGATGACAATTTGCAATCTGATAAAACAAATGCAGCCTGACAGTCATTTGCATCAGCACAACTGTAATTCCAGGAGGAGTAAAGAGAGGCAGAAAACCTAAACACTGTGAAGTTGACTCATGACAGGGTGTGATTTCAAAATGAGCTTATCACAAGTCTCTTGAAAGCAGCAGTGCTAACACAGGTTTCTCAAGCAGCAGTTTCAACACAACAAGCACTTTTGTCTTTTTGGGGGCTCTTTTCACCCTCATTTTCTTTTACTTTTTCCCCCAGGTTCCCCTCCAACCTGAACAACATGAAACATCCATCCATCCATTTTCCAACCCGCTGAATCCGAACACAGGGTCACGGGGGTCTGCTGGAGACAATCCCAGCCAACACAGGGCACAAGGCAGGAACCAATCCTGGGCAGGGTGCCAACCCACCGCAGGACACACACAAACACACCCACACACCAAGCACACACTAGGGCAATTCAGAATCACCAATCCACCTAACCTGCATGTCTTTGGACTGCGGGAGGAAACCGGAGCGCCTGGAGGAAACCCACGCAGACACGGGGAGAACATGCAAACTCCACGCAGGGAGGACCCGGGAAGCGAACCCAGGTCTCCTAACTGCGAGGCAGCAGCGCTACCACTGCGCCACCGTGCCGCCCCGAACAACATGAAACACTTTTTTGCAAAATAAAAAAAAAAAAAAACAAATATATAATGAAAACCACATTTGTGTTTGTTTAATATCAGGTTTAACATCAGTGCTGAGGTCAGATGAAATAATAATTTTTTTTATTAGTAACCTAAACATTTTCCATGCAGGTGTTATATACTTCCTTCCAGAACATCTGCAGACTTTTTAAACCTTATTTAAATATATTTGCAAGAATGTATAGTTTAATATGAAATATTTATATCTTAATTGTTGGTTAAGATTACAAGGTTGAGATTGTAACCCTGCTGTGCTGGAATTCTGAGTTAACTTTAAGCCATAAATCTGAGCGCTGTATTGTAATGTTCACTCAAGATGCAAGTGTCTTACCACAAGAAGGAAGCCCCTGAAACAGATGATTCTGATCAGTATGGAGCACCTTTGAGTGACGTCAGCTGCTGGTATGATCTTTAAAAAAAAAAAAAAGTTGCCATCTCTTCTGACTATCGGTAGTGTCATACAAATACAAAACCTTAAAGAATTAGAATGAGCTAATGCAGTGCTGGAACCAAGTGTTTTAAAAACAAATTAATAAATAAACTCCAACATAAATTGAAAATTCAGTTGACAAAGATAACATGCCGTACCTTGCACAGCAACCCTTTAACAACACGTTTTTGCTACGTTTCCTGCTGGTTAACCCCAAGTGTCACAAAATGCAAATATGGCAAGGGTCAGCCCCTAGCTGTCATAGAAGAAAAGAATAAATATTCTGTGATTGATGCAGTGTATGAAGAATTAACTAAGAATTTACTTCATTTTTAAACTCTAGCTGGTATAAAACGCATCCGCTATGGCAAAAAATGGTTAAGCTATATTCCTATTATGACCTGATTCCTGCAAGATTCTCATTAATGTATTGGAAGCGTTGCTCCTCCTTCCTTCCATGTCCAGTCTTGTATCTGCAAGAGAGAGATAGTAAATAGTGTGGCCTGTAAGCCCCAGCTCCCCAGAACCTGACACAGACAGACACAGACTAAAGTCCAACACATTTTTTTTTTTTTATTGCATACTTTCGTGGTAAACTCTTTCCCCAATGGTTTCCCACAGCAATAGGTACAGTTCAAAGCACAGTCAACCGTTTCTGTCTTTGTCTTCTTCGTCTCTCTCCCCCTCCACCATCCTCCAGCAAGCCGTTATAATAGCTGAGAGCGAAGAGTCTTAGGAGATGTAGATTTCAGTAGTCCAAACACTCGAATTAGCAAATATGCCTAACCGCACCAGTAGAAGCACAACAAGGCTGCACAACATTCACCTTCTGACTGAATGTTTGAACAAATAATTAACAGGCATTAACAATACTGTCGAATGTGATCAGGAAACATGTGCCAGAATATAGCCACAGTGTTTTAACACGTATATCCATTGATCACAATGCTTATCTACTGTAAACTCTATTTGCTGTTGTTACGCCATACAGTGATGTAATAGTCAAATGACAAAAAAAGATATCATAGGAAACAGAAGCACTTCTCAAACAAGTGGAGTCAAGCAGTTGTGCGTATTTGTGTGTCTCTGCCTCCTCTGCTGCAGCACTCGTTACAATGTACACATTAATGATTAACTTTCAGATACATTATGCAACTGAGCTCCTGAACCGATAACAGCAATTATAGTTTATTTTCTCTCAGTATCACCGGCTTTTGCTCCGTTTCTTTTGTATCCCCCCCTGAAACCACATCTATTTAAAGTGCACAAATAGAGAAACTAGGTGTGCGTGTTTTTGGAAGAAGCCCTGTGAGTGTAGCCTTTGCAGTGGCAGATTTTGCTGCTGTTCATTACAAACTTTTTAAAGGGTTGTCCCCAGACGTGTATTCTTGCTTGGCCTCGTGAGACTAGATCAGAAGTAATGATGCTTTTATTTTGTCTGGTTTGATTGCTGTGTGTTTTTGTTTACAAATGTTACATTTATAATTGTTTTCCTTTCGTTTTTTGACTTTGGAATACCATTTGTGCCTAAATGAAATAAACTGAATTACAATTCTGAATTACATAGTCCTAAAAAGCATAGGGATCTATATGAATGATAGATAGATAGATGATACTTTATTAATCCCAATGGGAAATTCACATTCTTCAGCAGCAGCATACTGATACAATAAATAATATTAAATTAAAGAATGATAATAATGCAGGTGAAAAACAGACAATAACTATGTATAATGTTAAATGTTAACGTTTACCCCCCCGGATGGAATTAAAGAGTCGCTTAGTTTGGGGGAGGAACGATCTCCTCAGTCTGTCCGTGGAGCAGGACAGTGACAGCAGTCTGTCGCTGAAGCTGCTCTTCTGTCTGGAGATGATACTATTTAGTGGATGCAGTGGATTCTCCATAATTGATAGGAGCCTGCTGAGCGCCCTTCGCTCTGCCACAGATGTTAAACTGTCCAGCTCCATGCCAACAATAGAGCTTGCCTTCCTCACCAATTTGTCCAGGCGTGAGGCGTCTTTCGTCTTAATGCTGCCTCCCCAGCACACCACTGCGTAGAAGAGGGCGCTCGCCACAACTGTCTGATAGAACATCTGCAGCATCTTATTGCAGATGTTGAAGGACGCCAGCCTTCTAAGGTAGTATAACCGGCTCTGTCCTTTCTTGCACAGCACATCAGTATTGGCAGTCCAGTCTAATTTATCATCCAGCTGCACTCCCAGATATTTATAGGTCTGCACCATCTGCACACAGTCACCTTTGATGATCACTGGGTCTATGAGGGGTCTAGGCCTCCTAAAATCCACCACCAGCTCTTTGGTTTTGCTGGTGTTCAGGTGTAGGTGGTTTGAGTCGCACCATTTAACAAAGTCATTGATTAGGTCCCTATACTCCTCCTCCAGCCCATTCCTGATGCAGCCCACGATAGCAGTGTCATCAGCAAACTTTTGCACATGGCAGGACTCCGAGTTGTATTGGAAGTCCGATGTATATAGGCTGAACAGGACCGGAGAAAGTACAGTCCCCTGTGGCGCTCCTGTGTTGCTGACCACAATGTCAGACGTGCAGTTCCCAAGACGCACATACTGAGGTCTGTCTTTAAGAGAGTCCACGATCCATGCCACTAGGTATGAATCTAATCCCATCTCTGTCAGCTTGTCCCTAAGGAACAGAGGTTGGATTGTGTTGAAGGTGCTAGAGAAGTCTAGAAACATAATTCTTACAGCACCACTGCCTCTGTCCAAGTGAGAGAGGGATCGGTGTAGCATATAGATGATGGCATCCTCTGCTCCCACCTTCTCCTGATATGTAAACTGCAGAGGGTCAAGGGCGTGTTGAACCTGTGGCCTAAGGTGGTGAAGCAGCAGCCTCTCCATGGTCTTCATCACATGTGATGTCAGAGCAACAGGCCGAAAGTCATTCAGCTCACTAGGACGTGATACCTTTGGGACTGGGGTGATACAAGATGTTTTCCAAAGCCTCGGGACTCTCCCCTGTTCCAGGCTCAGGTTGAAGATGCGCTGTAGAGGACCCCCCAGCTCCGATGCACAGACCTTCAGCAGTCGTGGCGATACTCCATCTGGACCCGCTGCTTTGCTGGCACGAAGTCTCCTCAGCTCTCTGCTCACTTGCGCTGTTGTAATTATGGGTGGGGATGTCTTTCCTATGCTGGTATCAGAAGAAGGATGTGTGGAGGGTGCAATACTCCGAGGTGAGTGTGAGAGTGGGTTAGGGTGGTCAAACCTGTTAAAGAAGTTGTTCATTTGGTTTGCTCTCTTCACGTCTCTCTCGATGGTGGTACCCCGCTTCGAGCTGCAGCCAGTGATGATTTTCATCCCATCCCACACTTCCTTCATGCTGTTATTCTGCAACTTCTGCTCCAGCTTTCTCCTGTACTGCTCCTTCGCCGCCCTGAGCTGGACTCGGAGTTCCTTCTGCACGCGCTTGAGCTCATGCTGATCACCGTCTTTAAAAGCCCTTTTCTTCTGGTTCAAAAGGCCCTTGATGTCACTTGTAATCCATGGCTTGTTGTTAGCATAGCAGCGTACTGTTCTTACTGGAACTACAATGTCCATACAGAAGTTGATGTAGTCAGTAGTGCAGTCAATAACTTCCTCAATGTTCTCACTATGAGATCCCTGCAGGATATCCCAGTCTGTAGTTCCAAAAAGTTCTCTCAGAGTATTCTCAGCCTCCGGGGTCCACTTCCTGAATGATCGTGTGGTTACAGGTAGGACTCTCACTTTTGGTTTATAGTGAGGCTGATTCAAATTTGTGAAAAAATAATGATAACAGTAATTGTGAAATTTCATCATATTTCGTTTTCCATATTGTGGTTATGGTAGATCTAATCATTGCAGGTTTTTTTTCAAAATGGCTTTATTTTAAACAGTATTTTATTTAACAATCTAACTTTTCTGAACAGCAGATTTTGGAGTGGCACTGTTAAAGCTAGTGCTGTTTATTTCAGAATGCACATTTTCATGATGGTTTAATCACCTGCTAATCAAGACAAACAGGCTATTGGTTAGATCATTTTCTGCTGATTATGTTTTACTGGATTGTGACCTGAGATGAAGACTGGACTCGTTCAGAATTGTGTCCTCTCAGAGAATCCTTGGGTTCCGCTGGTTTGACTTTGTGTTGCTCATGGAATCCTGAATGAGACACAGTACCTGCATTGTGAGGGAGCGTCCGTTAATGGCACTACGGCTATGTGGTGCAATTCCCCAAGGGTGATCTGGCTCACAGGATCTTCATTGTTGAGGACCTGATTGGCTGGATCAGGCCAAGGGGACGCCCACGTAACACCTGGCTGCGGCTGATAGACGTTCATTTCTGGCAGGTGGGACTGGACTGTGTGTCTGCATGGGGGGTGCCAACCAGGATCACAAACTGTTTGGTCATGTGGTGTGTGTGGCAATGCACTGTACCAGACAATGACTTGACCTGACCTGTGAGCGGTAGCCCACCAGAAGATCTTTAGCTCTACTTTTTTTGACAATATCTACTGCCTTGTTTAGAAGCAGTTTCCAGATGTACTTGTGCAAGAGTTGGCTCTGAATGTCATAGTGGTCATTTAATTTAGAGATGAGCTGCATGCCAGAAGGTTGTTGAATGGTGTTAAAAATAAACAATAGCTTATGTTGCAAAAGGGAGTGCTATTTCTTTAGCAGTTTAAGATAAAAATAATTGATGCATTGTCTCATTAGTGATTGAGTAGTTTGCTCTGCAGAAAAGGTGCACAGGCTTTTTGCTTATTAATGTACTGTACCCTGCGGTGGGTTGGCACCCTGCCCAGGATTGGTTCCTGCCTTGTGCCCTGTGTTGGCTGGGATTGGCTCCAGCAGACCCCCGTGATCCTGTGTTCGGATTCAGCGGATTGGAAAATGGATGGATGGATGTAATATACCTCACTTTTTTCTGACTATGTAGTTGTCTCATACCCTTAAGAAATTACTGCTCCTTGCCACACCGTTACCATGTTGATTTTTATGGCAAAATCCAAATGGTTACAGCAGTAGTGGAAGAACAGCTAGAGAATGAAGACAAATGAGAATCGTGAAAAAGAAGTGAATAATACATTGTGCGGGTAGTCAATTGGGTACGCCAGTCTAGTCAGGGGTGCAGTACCTGACAAGGAAAGCCCAGGGTTTTTTATATATATATATATTCACGGCATTCGTAGTCTGTGTCACAATCTGATTGTATGGGTGGTTACCTACCAGGTAACACTTGTGGTTGGCCAGCAATCTGCTAACATCCGCCACGGTGCCCTCAGTTTGTGAGGAGCAGATCATAGAATGGTTGAAATAGTTTACTGTCAAATAAATGCAAAGAGTACACGACACGTGTTTCGCCCTCATTCTGGGCTCATCAGAAATTCCCTTTTTCTCTAACTGGAATCCTTGGTGGTGTTCATGTTTGGGGCAACTCAATAGCCTCCCCTGTCATTTACACACTTTAATGTAATAAAGTAAAATCAGTAAAAAAAACATGCAATGAAAACTCCTGGCACTGAGTTTTCATGTATATGAATGAAACATATAGAGCAGTGGTTCTCAATCTGTGGGGTTGGCACCCCTAGGGGGGTACAAAGTAAGAAAAAGGGGGGGACATGAAGATGAGTAAAAAGAAAACAAGAATCAAAAATATGAAAAATTCACCTATTGAAACCAAAACAAATTAACTTAAACTACATTCTGATACTAGAAAAATAAATATAGAGTTAGACAAATGTCGATAAAAGTTAAGTAGGTTAAATAAAATATGCATCTATGATATATCATTAATTAAAAAAGAACAAATTGGTATTAGTGGGCTCCTTTCAAAAAAATGTTGGGGGGGGGGCGCGATCAAAACTGTTATGAAAACTCGGGTCGCAAATACTTAAAGGTTGAGAAACGCTGGTACAGAGGGTTCATAGCAATGTAAATGTGTATAAAAAACAAGTAGTTAAAATTGTTTTATTATTCCTCTTGTTTACATTTCTTGAGACTTTTTAGATGTGTAGAATTCCTTATTGTCATGAGTTATGGTCAAAACACATGTTCATTTTATACACAGTTATTTTTACTCATTTTTAGGGGTGTCGGCATATAACATTGCAATAACCATAGCTGCCTCTCTGTCCACCACTGTGGATCAATTTTTTTTTTTTTAAATGTGGCACACTTATTCAACAAGGAAATTTGTCGAGGCAGTTAAATTTTCATTAAAATATCTTGAACAGATTGAGCTCCATTCTTCCCTCACTCGTGAACAAGACCCCGAGATACTTGAACTCCTCCACTTGAGGCTTTTGAGGAGGTTCGACAGATGGACCGGTGTGGCATCTGCAGTAATGCGGGGCTCTGCAACGGTCCATCATGGTGAAGAGAGAGCTGAGCCAAACGGCGAGGCTGTCGATTTTACCAGTCGATCTACGTTCCTACTGTCGCCTATGGCCACGAGCTTTGGGTAGTGACCGAAAGAGCAAGATCACGGATACAAGCGGGCGAAATGAGTTTTCTCCATGGGGTGGCTGGACTTTCCCTTAGAGATAGGGTGAGGAGTTCAGTTATCCGGGAGAGACTCAGAGTAGAGTCGCTGCTCCTCCGCATTGAGAGGAGTCAGTTGAGGTGGTTCGGGCATCTGGTCAGGATGCCTTCCTGGGGAGGTGTTCCAGGCATGTCACACTGGGAGAAGGCCATGGGGCAGACCCAGAACACGCCGGATGGATTATATCTCCCGGCTGGCCTGGGAACGCCTCAGGGTCCTCCCAGAGGAACTGGAGGAGGTGGCCGGGGAGAGGGAGGTCTGGGCTTCCCTGCTTAGGCTGCTACCCCCGCAACCAGACCTCAGATAAGCAGTGGATGGATGGATGAATGGAACAGATTGAGCTTTGCACAGTCTTAAATTTCAAAATCTCCCATTGAAAGCATTGACAAACTAAAATAGAGAAGCATAATGTGCAACTTCGACTACAAATTAGTTCACTGTTTCAGTTTTACTTTGAGAGTGGTTACACCAACTCGTATATTTTCCTCTTTTTTTTTTGTACTTCTAAGAAATGCTACTGACGGCAAACACATCATCAACACAATTTAATGAAAACCCAGCAGACTGCACATGTTGGGTAGGAAGGCTCTGTCACTGCCGGCTTTCTTTAAGTACAATGCTTCTTGGAAAAGTCACTTGCCATCCCATGTAATGAATTACTGAATTGACCTCGAAGTATGTATTATTTGTAATCCATTAAGGCAAATTATCAGTACACACAAAAGAAAAAGAAAATGTGCATATTTTTGAACCCAAATGTAATTGTAAGAGGAGAGCAATGGTGCAAGGAATGTAGGGAGTCTGAGTAGGAAAATTCTAAGAGCCAAATTGAAAGTGGGTAGCAAAAATGAATATGAGACAATATGATGCATTCTTAATAAGTAAAAAGCTGAATGTAAAGCCTAGGCCTATAAAATCTGTCAACCAACAAGGCTATGCTGCTGAAGAGTGGGTTTAGCCTTGGTGGGGGGAAAATAGCAAAGTGACAAAAGACCATACACTTTGACTTACTGCTATGGAAGTGGATTCTAAAATGCGATATATAAATCCTGCAAAAGGTGCTGTTGTAAAATTAACATTTTGCACTTGAAATTGTCCCCACTCCACTGGAATAATGGCATGTTTTCTCTTAAACCAAACAAATTTCAAACCGTTCCTTTGTCTTACAACACTGGAAAGGAGTTGGAGGCAATTTTGGTTTTGTTTTGTGATGCTGCTGTTTTTCTCATGGTTCTGCCAGAGCTGTCTTTAGATCTCCCATTTTTTGATGTCTTAAGCAGTACCATTTTTGGAGTCCTAAATGCGTGCACAATCACATTTTGTTATTGGCGTACAAACTGCTCTCTTTCTTGTGTATTACTACTTTTCCATTATTCTAGAGAATTTGTTTCCGTGCCTTCCAGTTTAAAGAAAACATGTGGTATTTTCTCTCAGTTTAATATAGGTTTAGCAATTTGTAGATCAGAACCTGAAATCCTGTGCAAAAATGTTGTTTCAATTAAATCTGAACACAGAGGAAAGGTGGTATTGAAGAAATTTGATTTTGGAGCTTTGAAGAGTAGTGAAGAAGTTGATTTTGAACGTCTTGCAACTCAATTTATAATTATTACATTTTGGCAAAGACTAATTTAAGGTGACTTGCAACATCTGAATGCATTGCAATTGTTTACAGATTTATTTTTTTTTTAAATAGCAATTGACAGACAGGATGGTTCAGTGGTTTTCGCAGGCCCCGAATTGGCATCCTTGATCTTTTAAGACTAGTTCAATCACCGCACTGTATGGTGCTGCTGTGTGTTTTTAGAGTGTTTATCAGAATTAAAATAAAAGGGAATGGAACATATAGTTAGAGGTGTTTCAATGTGGAAGTTCAAATGAAAGAAAAGGTTTATTGTTAAAAAGAAAAAAGCACAGAAAACACAAATGTGAGCTATTGGCAGAATGTAAAGAAACATTTAAAGCAAACGCCTGAAAAGAAATATATAGTAGTCACTGTCTTTCCTGAAAGACCCGAACAACTCTTTCTGACTGTGTAGTTGCCTCATACCGTTAAGAAATTACTGCTCCTTGCCACACCGTTACCTTGTTGATTTTTATGGAAAAATCCAAATGGTTACAGCAGTAGTGGAAGAGGGGCTAGAGAATAAAGAAAGATAAGAATTGTGAAAAGTGAATAATACAGTGTGCTGGCAGTCAGTTGGGTGCAGTGCCTTGGTATGGGTGTAAGTTTTCTTGGATTTCTTTCCAACTTTGGTTGCAAATGCAATGTAATAAAACAAATTGGGCTTTCCAAACTGACAAATGATTACCATTGCATCCTAAAAGTTTAGTTGCATACTGGGGGTCCTCGGGTTACGACAGTTCCATTCCTACAACAATGATGTAACCAGAATTTTGGTGTAAGTCGAAACACACCCTAGCCTAAGTCACTTACCTATTGTAATACATTTGCAAAATCATAATCTAGAACATAAAAACACAACTAAGCCACAGAAAAAGGAAAAGGACATAAATATAATATACTGTACTGTACACTGTACTGTAGTAACAGAAAAAAATGACAAAAAAATGAGTGTAAAAAAATCCTTACCTTTATTCCTTCTGATCTCTTCACAATGTCTAATTTCACTTCCATCGTGATGGCTTTCCACTTCTTCGAAACACTACCATCTGAAGACTCTGACTTTCGTTTAGGAGCCATGATAAGGGCCACAAAGTCGCCAAACAAAGCCACACAAACGGAACTAGTTCGCCAACTCCCTCACTCATATAATGCGTTACTGCATATTCTTCCATTGAGCGCAACCAAACTAGTTTGTAGTCTGTAAGTACGACACTATTGGCGTAAGCCAAAACACTCATGTCTCAATTTTTTTTAATGTTTTTATGGGAGTGAGCGTTGTAAACTCGAAACGTTGTATGTCGAGACGTTGTAACCCGAGGGCTCCTTGTATTTTGTGGAGAATTGACAAAGGATGATGGTAAAATGACCACATTTCTCTGTGCGATGCTTTCAGCAGCTGCTGTTGTGTTGACACGGTCAATAAGCCCTCTGTATTTTTCAATATAAATCGGCTTCCGATTTTGGTTTGACATAAGAGTCAAGAACATACTGTTGAAAAAGCTTGTTGGAACTATGAATAAGGCTCTGTTCTTGTCTGATGGCCAAGTGATGCAAATAAAATTTGAAGAGTTATGAAGATTTTCCCATCAATTCTTTTAAGAAAAAGACTCCATCCATGTTCACCAAATGGAAACAAAGGATACACCATTGGATTGACATGAGGGCTTAAAATGGGTTTGTCTTCAATGGAGTAAATGACTAAATCTTTTTTTGCTAGTCGGTGCCTATTCTTTGCAGTGAACAAGAAAGTGAATCAATTGTAACGTCGTTGGTCTTTGTGTAAAACTGTTTAGGAGGTTCATTTTAACTTCTTGCATTTGCCTTCTCTCTGTGATTTTTGTTTTTCTTCTTCAACTTGCCTCAGATTTTTAAATACCAATTCATAAGGATTGTTAGTGTCAATGAAATCCTGTAGTTTTTGAAGCAAATGAAGAAATATGTCTGTACTGTATTTTCAGGACTTGAGAGCCTTTCTCTAAGCACATCATCAGGATCTCGAATGTAACGATTAGCATAGGCTGAAGGTGGTTCTTTACAGGATTGTAGTCCACCAATATAATGATTTTGAATTATTATGAACACATAGCCACTGTATCTTGGGGGATTATCAAGAGAGGCTCCAATGGATGCTAACAATACGAATGCTGTCGATTCTGCTTATATGTTCCAAATAGTTTCTTGCCATTCCCATGGAAGTTATGTCTTTTAGTACTTGTGGTGGTTTATTCAGAGCAAATGGTACTTTCCCATTTTGGCATGACATTGTTTTGTTTTCCTCCTGAAACTATTGTGCTCTACAGTGAGTATATACCTGATCCAACTTTTCCAAGCAGTGTTGATCCAACAGACATTGATGTTGGACTATATAAAAGCAATATTCATTTGTGGGCAAGAGTTCTGAGTACATGAAAAGTCACGTGCTTCTTCTTCTTGGGCTAGCAGTCTGTATTGTGAGTCTATCATCCCAATGGGCCGTAGTGTCAGAATGCTGCACAGTTGGCTCTATACTCAGGCCTACCTCCTTCTTCTGTATGTGTCTTTACTGAAGTATTTTCTAGGTTTGACCGGACGTGGGACTTGATTTTCTTTATGGCATCCTGGTGTGTATCTCGTAGTTGACAGTTAGCAGATGCCGCTGATGATGATGTTGTTCTTGTTTGTATGATAAGCCTTTGCAATGTGCTGCACAGGGAGTGGCTAAATATGTGGCCATCATGAAACATTGCAACCCAGGGCACTTTGTTGAAGGCGCCACCACCTTTTTTCATGAGATAGCGGCATGCTGGACTTTATTTTGGTTTGGAAGTGTATGTGTGATGAATACAATCCACTGGCCTGTGCAGTTGTCGCCACATTTTTTACTGTTGGGTGAGGTTGACGTGAATGCATATCAGATCAGGTGATGCTTGCACCTGTCTCAAAACGGCACCATGGCCACGTTTTCGTACCAGAGGTGTGGCATGATCACTCAGCTGTTGTTTTTGTGATGCAATGTAAACCACTATTGTGCTTCTCCTCTCACTGGATTACCCATACATTTCCTGTTGATGTGCAGCCACATTCTCGCTTGCCCCAAAAGGGAGTTGTCTATCAGCAGTGCATGCGCCGGTGCATTTCCTGACAGCCAATGTGCACAGCAGTGTTACCTCTTACTGTGAGAAGGAGCTAAAGCCCACATTTGGGACCACCATGGCCATCGTGTCCAATTCATGGGTCATGTTTCACGTTTCGATTGAGACCAAAATCACGGGGTGTGTGAGTTTTTGTGTAACTGAAAATCAACACTTAGTATGCTATCTCATATTTATAAAATCCAACGCCTGTCTGACTTTCTGTATGTCTGTCCACTTTTCACAAGAGAGCTACTTAATAGATTTAGATTAGGTTTTTTCTAGAATTTGCTTGAACATTCCGGTTTATTTTGCGATTTCTCTCATTATGCTAAGTATCATGGTTCGCTAGCGGTGACAATTTTATTTGCATGAATCCAAGAGACACACAGAGGGGTGGGGCCCTCCTCACTCATGTGCCACCCCCAGGGTGTTCCTTACCTCTGCTTATCTAGCGAATGACAGAACTACTTAACGGATTTAGATCTGGTTTTTTTCTAGAATTTGCTTGAACATTCCGGTTGATTTTGCAACTTCTCTCAACATGCTAATAATCATAATTCGCTTGTAGAACCAATATATTCGCACTAAACTGAGTCAGAGGCTGCGGGCCAAGGGGAGGGGGTAGCGTGACGTCAGGAGTGGGGAGCCGGGCAGGGTCCACCTCACTGTCCTGTTTCACTACTACGCAGGTGGAACCACAGGGGATGGCTAGTATACTATATATGGAAGAAGATGATGATGTTTGACATCCCTTAACTTAATAAATACTGCTAGTTCTTCATTTGACTTTTTTAATAAAGCAGATAAAGCAAGTGATACCAAAAAGAGGTCTGAAGCTAACACTCGCACAACTCTGGCAGCCACTGAAGATGAGTATTTCTGCAAACAGCATTGGCAACATTCTGCTAAATGACTTAATGGAATAGCATAGATGTTTAGATTTACTTTAAAAAAGATCCACAGTTAAGGCCAATAATAGAATCGTTTAGAATGTTATTTTAATAGTTTGGAAGTTACTGTTCAGAAGAGAAAAATATTGATTTTTAGCTGTGCAGCAGCTCGCATGTGATGTGTATGAGAAATGTGTAAGAAGCTAATCTATACTAATAAAAGGCAAAGCCCTCACTGACTGACTGACTGACTGACTGACTGACTGACTGATTCACTCATCACTAATTCTCCAACTTCCCGTGTAGGTAGAAGGCTGAAATTTAGCAGGCTCATTCCTTACAGCTAAAATGTTTCCTTTTCATTTTCATAACCTCTTTAACACACTACTTCTCCGCTGCGAAGCGCGGGTATTTTGCTAGTTGTATCATAAACAGGACAGAAGAAAGTGAAAAGCCATCCTAGTCACTTTCATTTTCATTTGAAAATTCCACTGATGTCCCATAATTCTCACAAGTCTCTCTTACCATTTTAGTGAGGTGCAAGATAATAAGGTGACAAGTACCAGTCGTATGTGTTTGAGGGATCAGTTATTCCCTTCTTAATTAGCAGCAGCATGGCTGTGCTCAAGGTATGCGCCTGGTGAAGCAGCCTATAGCTGTCCTGGACACGTCTTTTGCCCTAAAAGAGAGACTGCAACGGGCTGTCAATAAATATTTAAATGTACTGTAAATTATTTTCTTCTTCTAAATTATATGGGTGTCAAACACCATATGAGGAGACCTGAAATCTAAAGTATTCGCAATGCCATTTCTTGTATCCATACTTGAGCGTATATATCACTTCTCCATTCTTTAACTTTAACCTTTTCCAGGATGTAGACCAGAGCACAGAAACAAAGGCATACACCATTATAAAATTACTTGTATTATATTATATGTTAGATAGATAGATAGATCTTTATTGTCATTGTCACTTTTACAAATGAACAACGAAATTGAAGGTGCAATCGACTCAGTGTGAGGAATAAGAGTTAAAAAGACAAAAAGACAAGAAGAGAGAAAATAATAACAAACCGAATAGTAATAAATATACAAATTGCACTTGTTGACTTAAGGTCTATATTGCACATTGGAAGAATAATATGGAGCAGTTTTATTCTGAGTTCAGGGCCATGATTGCTTTCGGATAAAAGCTGTTTTTAAGGCGGTTTGTCCTAGTTTTCATAGCTCTGTATCTCTTGCCCGATGGCAAAAGCTGGAAGAGGCAATGACCGGGATGTGATGAGTCCTGTGAAATGTCTATTGCTTTTTTGCAGCTTCGGGAGGTGTAGATTTGTTCCAGAGTGGGGAGGGTACAACCAATTGTTCTCTCCGCTATCCTGACGACCCTGTGGAGCGCTTTCTTTTCTGAGGAAGTGCAGCTGCTGTACCACACACACAGTCCATACGTGAGCACACTCTCGATGGAACAATGATAAAAAGCAAGGAGTAGATTTTTTGGGAGGTGGTTCTTTCTGAGAATTCTCAGAAAATACAGTCTCTGCTGCGCCTTCTTTAGCAGCTCCTTGGTGTTGGCGCTCCAGGTCAGGTCATCCTCCAGCTCCATACCCAGAAACCTGAACACCGGGACCCTCTCCACACAGGCCCTGCCAATGATGAGTGGCTGGATGTCAGTTTTGTTTTTCCTAAAGTCAATAACAAGCTCCTTTGTTTTTTTTTGTTGTTGAGGAGCAGGTTATTGACTGTGCACCACTCTGACAGTCGCTCCACCTCGTCCCTGTATGCTAGCTCACCCTCCTAGCCCGAGATGAGTCCGACCACCGTCGTGTCATCCGCAAACTTTATAATCTTGTTGCTATGGTGAGTGGGGACACAGTCATATGTGTAGAGGGTGTAGAGGAGCGGGCTGAGCACACAACCCTGCGGCGTCCCAGTGTTGAGGCTGAGAGCAGTGGATGTGTGGAGACCCAGCCTGACCCTCTGGGAGCGACCCGACAGGAAGTCCAGTATCCAACTGCAGGTGAGTGATGGAAGTCCCAGATCTGCCAGTTTGGACACCAGTCGTTGTGGGAGGATGGTGTTAAACGCCGAGCTGAAGTCTACAAAGAGCAGTCTGGCGTAACTCCCCTGCTGCTCCAGGTGGGTCAGGGCAGCATGAAGGGCTGTGGCCACAGCATCCTCCGTGGATCTCTTTGCTTTGTAAGCAAATTGAAATGGGTCCAGGTCTGCTGGCAGGGAGGCAATGATATGACTCCGCACCAGTTTCTCAAAGCACTTCATGATGACAGATGTTCACATTTTTGTACACGCCACTCTCTCTGTAGAATGCTTGATCATGGTAATTCTCGGTGCATGGTGTAAAATACAGCTGACAGTGCAGTATCATGACTGCTCTGGTACTTTTATGTTTGGCATTGTTTACTTTAATATCATTTTTATATGGTTTAGTGTAATCAATAGCAAATCAAATACTCACGATAAGAAATCTTCCAGCTATGTTATTAAATAGTAAGTTGGGTGTTGATGCCATTATCAGACAGCATGTTTGTGTTTGTGTAATTCAAGCCTGTCATGGTAAATACACTTAGTGAGAAGTAAATGTAAGCAAACTTTTTTACAGAATGAAATTATAGTTTTGTCACAGTGTTTAAAAAATTACACAAGGGTTGAGCTGGCATAGCAAAAGCTTAAAATAACATCCCTTCATATAGGCTTTGTAACCTACAGTATGTTTTTTATGAGCCTGTCTTTTACAATGCCTTTAACGTTTGAGTTTATTATGGAGTGATGGCAGTGGGACAGACTTTATAACTGAAGTGACTATTTGTGGGCTCCCTAATTTGCCTCTAAAATCAAAATGATACCTGTGAACTTCTGAAGTAAGAGTGGAAGTTGAATAAAGATTGAACTTTAATTTGTATATTTTAAACTAAAGCCTAAGACATTGAAATTCACTGATCCATAATATGATCATTACTGTATATGCCATGTGCTGAAAAACATAGAGCCAAAATTTTGGTTTAAGGCTGCAAATTGCTAATTGCTAAGGGTCTGACACATTTTGATTTCTACCATTACAGTTTGGTAACAATTTACTGTGGAAAAGATCTGAAAGCATTGAGTAATGTAGTTAATGGGGTTGTTTAGTGGAGTACCAATAAATCAGGGTGTCAGGATTGTAAACGATCTCTAAAATGATTACCATCTGTGACAGAGGTATTTAGAAAACATTAATGAACGTGTGTGTGCTATGATTTGAACGGGAAGCAGGGCTACTTGAGATGTGTTATAGTACCGGTTACAATTATGGAGACTTGCGATAATTCTGTGTTGCTGCTGAATGTTCATTAACCCCTGACCTTGCTTCAACCCCCCAACAACAAGCAGCGTGACCTTGCAGAAGAATGAGAGCCTTCTCTTAATGAATACATTTTTGGGCTCCTGGATTATGAATTTTAATCTTTAGTGCTTTTTAGCTTTTCAAAAAATTAACAGTTTAATAGTGTTCTGTACTTGAAACGACGTCGTTTTTGTTGTAACACATCAAAATTGGTCAATATAATCGTTATATTCTAGTAAACACTGATTTTTATAATATGTTTTAAGGTGTGCTAAGGTGAATGACAATATACACCGTGAAGTCACTTGAGACATGCCTACGTATGGAGTCAATGTCTTCTTACTTGCTAAACCTTGAACTGTGAAATTAAGGTTAGGGGCTTTGACTTTGGTTATAAGAAATTGTTTGATTGTCATTTGATTGTTTATATCATACTACGTAGAGACTACAAGTCATTTAAACCTTGGCGTTGTAGGGTTTGGGTAAAACCCCTGCAGACGGAGGAAGAATGTGCAAGCACCACTCGCATTATAACTGGCTTACAGTTTTAACCACGCTTTGTTTTTATTTGTTTATAGTGTGCATGATAGCCCATAGGTGTACTGTTAGTTACACCTCACGTGCTCTTGAACTGTTTTGATTCTGTACTCAAGTCAACGCTAACGCTAACTCCAGTGTGACCCCCAGTTGCTGTAGATTCACTGGTGTTGCTTCACTACTCTTTATTCTTCCAACTCGTCTGACGATTTTATGTTATCGTGTAGAGACAGGGAGCTTATCAGTACAAGGTACATTCACCAACCTGTTCTAAGGTTTCCTTAGTTTTGTTGCATTAAATATTATCCTGCGTAAAAGTTTTAATTTTCACGTGATTGGTATAGGTGTTGAGATTCCAGCAGCACTGAATTGTTGCTCTTCTTGCCTTAAGGAACCCAATATGTGTACTACACTACCACCATCTGCATATATTATTGATACTTGACAGAATGAATTCATTGACTCACGGAATTTTTGCCATCCAGTATTTTGGTCCGCGTGAATCAGTAGCAGTAAGAATTCTTCAGAAAAGTGTTTTGTTTTTGTTTTTTTTCTCCTGTGTTCATTTTCTTCTGCCCACTGTTGTCATTCCTTATTGGTTTTTGTGCTGAAAATTAGTTTGTCATTCAGTAATATATGCCATCTGTGACAAAACGTAAATATTTGTGTGTTTTGATATGCTTCTTTCACTATTATACTTGGGTATTACTTCACAGATGTTTTCCTTTTGCCTACTTTGTAAGGTTTGTCAGCGTCTATCATTTATCAATGGTATATTTTTTTTCCAACTATAACATTTAGAATTTTTTTGATATTTTAATAACACTGAAGGCCTGATCTTTTTATTATAATCATGCCATCCATGTCTGGTGTGCACTCCTATGTGTTAAAGTGCCATAATCACTAAAATCTTTATTCGTATTTCCCTTGAATTGCACATGTACATGATCCATTACTACTGGCCTAACCATTTTAAATGTCATTGTCAGCTTAGAGGCAAGTGGCCTCTTATAATATAGAAATAACTAATACATTACAGGTTATAAACTATAAGTTTATATTTCAAAGTTTAATCGATCAAACTTAAAGAATTATAAACCACTAGTTGTGTAAGCCTGTGCTGTAATAAGCCCGGGGTCCTAGAAACTATTGACATCGTCAGGAAAAAAAACCTGCAATGTAGAGATGTCAGGTAACTGAAAGGAACTGCTCTGGGCATCTCTCTCCTAGGAGGATTTGTTTTGCCAGCGTGCTCCCCTCGCTTGTGCATTAGCGGCGTGAGGAAAAGTAAAAGGGATACCGTTTTGTTGCTGTGCTCATCTCGCTACTGTAATAGCGGATAAACGATTGACTCTCTCCTAGGAGGTTTCGTTTTGCCGATGTGCTCGCCTCGCTTGTGCATTAGTGGTGTGAGGAAAAGTAAAAGGGATACCGTTTTGCCGATGTTAACGGCTAATCGCCTTTGTCTTTCTTCTGAGGTTTCGATTTGCCGATGTGCTCGCCTCGCTTGTGTTATTAGCGGCTAAGTGAATTTCTGTTACCTCGGAGGCGGAGCCCTAACCCCAACTCCACCTCTCACTTCCGGGCCAGACAGACAGACACACACACACACACACACACACACACACACTTCCACGTGCAGACGTTTATATATAAGATTAAATTTTGTGCAATGCTGAATAAGATTTGTAGCTTGGTTATAAAATTGTCAGCCAGTGTTGCCTTCAGTAAACAATTCCATTTTTATACGTTTACCCTTTACAGAAAAATAAAATAAAAGGCTATTTATGAAGCAAATGACACAATCCAATATGAAGCAACCTATGATAACAATTAAATTACAAGAAAATGTGGATGCAAGATAAAACTAAAAATTGTCTCCTGGCTCATTTCCTACATTCGAACTGCCTTCGAGGTTATCAAAACGCTTGATCTCATCTCTGCCCCCTGATCCATGCTGTAATAGCAGTCTGGAGCTCCTGAAGAAAACTGAAATGCTGGTGTAAACATAAATGGTCTGATGTGTACCTGAAATAACCGAAATGTAGGAGGTCATTGCTGTACTTCTTTTTTTTTTTTTTTTTGAAGTCCTTGCTTTTTCAGAACTTTGTGTTCTTGGTGACTGTCAGTTGTAATTTGATTCACTTCTTATCGTTACTCTTCTCATACTTTATTAATAAATTCTGTGCCTCGTTTAAGGGTTTAGTGTAAACAATGGAATAAATTAATGTAGGTAGATAGATAGATGCTTTATTATTCCCAAGGGGAAATTCACATACTCTGTATAGTAACAAGTTAAAATATTTAGTATTAGATATATTCTCTTTTTTTTTTGTATAGCTCTGCTTGTACAATTAGTTATAATGCAATAACAGGAAATAGTCAAACCATACAACATTTTCGTACATGAACATACAAATTAGGATACACACACATTTAAACAAAGCAATTTCAATTTTTTTAATTTAATCATGAAAATCCATCCATCCATCCATTATCCAACCCACTATATCGTAACTACAGGGTCACGAGGGTCTGCTGGAGCCAATCCCAGCCAAAACAGGGCACAAGGCAGGAAACAAACCCCGGGCAGAGCGCCAACCCACCGCAGGACACACTAGGGACTATTTAGGATCGCCAATGTACCTAACCTGCATGTCTTTAGATTGTGGGAAGAAACCAGAGTACCCGGAGGAAACCCACACTGACACGGGGATCATGAAAATCTAAGTTCTTTAATTGTAATTGAGACCTGGCCAGTTTACGATGGAAGAGTGGAAAACCAATCTCAGAGGGGTCCTCAGTTGGTTATACACACTCCATCCCAGTTTTTTTTTTTTTTTACACAAAATTATAAGTACCTGCTGAGCAGTCTAATAATAAGATGAAATTCTTCCATCCTCAAGTTCTAAATCATCCATCCAATGTGTCTAGTGTCACTTCTCATAGTCCGGAACAACAGCTTGGTAATACAGTAGTGGCACCATGTGTCACAGCAGAATTCAAAGGGGGAAAAAAAGAATGGAATCGAGTCAATAACGGTTCATAACGATCTCCATGCTTATATCTGTATAATGTGACTCATTCAGCATCTGTAATTGGGATCTGCTCTACTAAAATAATTAGCCTTGGATTTAAATTTGGAGACTGACTGGGGATCTCTTCCTCAAACAGTACAATCAGTCCTAGGCTTGACCATTGTCAGAGGGCTAACAATTTAGGTGTTCACATTTAGTTTTTTTCTTGTTTTAACTCATTGCATCAGTAAAATTTTTCTCAAACTTCTTGGGGATTTTGTCAATATTCTTTTGAATTAATTATCTTATAAACACCTTTGGCAGATTACATCTTGCCTGAAGAAGGGGCCTGAGTTGCCTCAAAAGCTTGCATATTGTAATCTTTTTAGTTAGCCAATAAAAGATGTCATTTTGCTTGACTTCTCAATACATCATAATGGCGAACACGGTACAACACCCTACTACTACAGCAGTGGTCACTTGGTAAAGCTAACAATTTTGTTTCATTTCTGTTGTGGGGGCTAATAATTTTGTTCCTAACTGTACATTGCAGTAGTCAATTGAAGTAGAAATAAGTGCATGGATTAACTCATCTGTATCCTGTATATGTAGAAATTCCCTTTTATTGTCTTATATGTGTAAGCTGTGTTTTGTGACATTAGAGCCTGGTGTGAAAGATGGCACCGAAGTTGTGTGCTGATCACACATGATCTTTCTGTATTCAAGTCTATCTATCTATCTATCTATCTATCTATCTATCTATCTATCTATCTATCTATCTATCTATCTATCTATCTATCTATCTATCTATCTATCTATCTATCTATCTATCTATCTATCTATCTATCTATCTATCTATCTATCTATCTATCTATCTATCTAATTAAGAAACCAACCTAAGAAAAGCCCAATAAACATCAATCACGTACATCTTCTCAGTATGAGAAAATGATGATTAAGAGGCAATGTGATAAAAAGGTCTGAAATTATCAAGCTAGTGTCTTAGATCCCAAATGTTACATTTAAACTTTGTTTTTAAAGAATAACATAGCATCTATAATGATGCTGAAATCATACACAGATATTAGGATGTACTGTTTTTCTTCACACAAAGAATTGCACATACATAAATGAAGCAGTATTGTTGATAGAAGCACTTTGGAGACCTTCTGCACTCAACTTGGCAACACATTGTGAAAATGGTAAATAGGAATTGACAAGATATGTTGATCTGAACAGCATGTTCTAATGAAAACGTATGTTTGGAACTATCCTAGGAACTGGAATATGTACAAGTTTATAAAATGTTACAATCTTTTCATTTAATCGTTTTATCACACATTATTATACTGAAGTATACTGATATCTGGCAGATATGTTGTAGGCTACTTATTACACAGGAGCAAGTAAGACATAAGAAGTAAAAGTCAACTTTAGACAGCTTTGAGTTTTCAACATTAAGAACAATTGTTGACGATGCAGTTGTAATTGATCCTGAATGCTTTGATCTCCTCAAGAGAGTCTTGCAATAGTTTGAGCATTTCTCGGGATTCTTTTTCAGGCCTGCTCTGTGGCAGCCTCTCAAAAACTTTTTTTTTTGCCCAAGGGTTCCAGTAAATGAAGGGAAGTCAGTGTACATCGTTTTTGTTGACATGTGGTAACAATTTCCCCAGTTTTCTGTTGCTGCAGGGAACAAATTATAGCTGCTTAAGAAAGTCGGCCATGAAAGTTGTCAGTCAGGTCTGTGGGACTGACTTTTGTACTAAGCATTTTTTTTAGGCTCCTTGGTTTATTACATTATTCAGTATACTGTTGAACTCTTTCACAGTGGAAAATAACCATTTATTGAGCACAAAGTTGTCAGCACTACATTTGAAACAAACCTGGCCTACACAGCAATAAAATCGTTTGTATTTCCCAGTTGTGTTTTAGCCGTAGAGGCTATAAAAAATTAAGTGAAAAAATATAATCTTATAGTGTTCAGAATTACATAATGATCTTCAAGCCCAGAATAAATTAAATACCATCACTCCAGATATAGGATCATCTGGATTCTTTTCATTGCCATTTTTAATCCTGTAAAATTTATTTGCAAAATGATCTTCAGTGCATGCCAGTACCCTTCAAAAATGCACACTTCATGTAAGACTATTTTTATTTTTTTAAATGTATTTCAATTTACAAATAAAGCACTTAAATATATTTAGATAATCTACATTATTTATTAGGGTGGCGCAGTGGTAGCACTGCTACCTTGCAGTAAGGAGACATGTGTTCGCTTCCCGGGTCCTCCCTGCATGGAGTTTGACTGTGGGAGGAAACCCACACAGACATGGGGAGAACATGCAAAGACCTGCAGGTTCGGTGCATTGGCGATCCTAAATTGTCCCTAGTGTATTTAAAATAAATTAGTGTTGTTAAAATAAATCCTAATATTAAATACAAAAGCTTTGTACTAGTTGAAGTTTATGTTCCTCATCAAGGTTAACTTCCAGGTTACATGTTTGTGTAATACCATAAACCTGTGTATAATAGTATTTAACATTTGAATTATAAACCTTTTTTTAAAGAAATATTTCAGTCAGTCAGTCATTTTTACTTTTCGGCATGAAATTATAGAACCATAGCATGTAGAGATCTGATGCATAAAAAGTTCAGTGCATTTATTACCTTTTGTACATCAATATGTCATTTACATATTTGAATCAAACAGATAATGAATGATAGAGTGCATGTTAGGTTATACGAGAGGCAAAAATAAACCGTTCCCTGCTGTAGTTCACCTGTGCGCACGCCACATATTAGCTGACCATCGGAGAAGCAGCTTATGTGTAAACTGACTTCTGTAATCAACGTCTTATCTTGCACCTTATTAATAATCAAGTCAAAGCAGAAGCTGAATGGAGTATGGTGGTGTTTGAACTGAAATGGACTATTACTCAGAATTAAGCAAAGCAGGAAATGGCTGATTCCCTTTATGGCATCTGTAATGGAGTGACTATTGTAATGTCTCCAACTTTTCCAAGTATAGTTTTTCCATGATATACTTGTACATTTTGTGGTCTTTACCTTTAGCTTCTCTTAGGTAATCAATTATTTATGCCTGTGAAAGTGTGGCTGAGGATAACTCCTGCAGTTTTTCTCCTCATTAGCAATAAAGCCTCAGATGGGGTCAACTGGTATGGATCAAGTAGCTTAATTAGTCAACTCTCTTTTCAAGGGTGAGACGTATCCTGTTAAAAGTGTTACCTTATTCACATTTTGGTGGAAAGCTTTAAGTTGATATAGATAGATAGATAGATAGATAGATAGATACTTTATTAATCCCAAGGGGAAATTCACTTATGTTCAGTTCCACAATTTTTAGATCACCTCAATTGCAGAACAGAGCTATCAGCACCAACTCTCTCTACCACCCCCACCCCCCCTTCATTGGGCCATAATTATACAGGTGCTGTTCACTTGTATTGATGAGTGCAGCTGGATGTCATCCATTATTAAATAACGTTGATGCGTTTCCCAAATAAGTCTTCTGAAAGAGTCATATAAAGGAAATATATAGCTGATCGGTGAAGGGACACTTCAACAGGTTTCAGACAAGTTATCCAAATGAGGTCAGTTCCTCAAAGAGTAAGTAAATTACCCTGCTAGTTACGTCGTTTCAGCTGCTGCTTAAAAACGATTGTGGGTCATTCCATGTTTGGTTGGTTGGGGAGGATATACAGTATTTTGTGTCTTCACTTTGCTGTGTTTAGGCTTTCAGAAAGCCTACTCCTAACTGATACGGCCTGCTGAAGTTTTTCCATGTTTGGAAACCTACACAGGGCTTTTCAAAATGTTATAAACAAACAAGAAATTGCATCAGGGTTTTGACCAGCAGACCTCTCAAATGCGAATTTTTATATATGTGAATTTTATATACCACGCGCACATTTTTTCCCAAAAATTAGCATTAGAAAATCAGGTTCGCGTCATACACAAGGAAATTTTTTTCTGTAATGTTTACTTCTTCTGCTTGGGCTCTCTCACTCGATGGAAGAGAGAAAAACGTTCATCATGCAACAAAAACAGAAGGGCATTTCGCAGAAAACGTGCCCTAAACGCTTCCTATACAATCACAACGCACGTCGTACACGGGGCAAAACGGTTTTCGCGATATTCTTTGTAAAAATGAGGGTGCGCATCTTACACGAGGGCGCGTGGTACACGAGTAAAAACGGTGTGCGTGTGTGTGTATGTATGTATTTATGTGTGTATATATATATAATAAAAATAAATCGTGGCATTTGTGTTTTTGTTAATTGTTTTGATGAAGGATTTTTGTTTCTCAAAGTAATTTTACTTCAAGGTTGGATTTTTCTCATTTTTGTTCAGAGCAAGATTAAGGAAATTTTTACTCCTGTTTACCTGGGGTGCCAATTATTATGGAGGAGTCTATAACAGATCAGACTTTGCTTATTTCTGTTCACTAACCCTAGAATCAGGCATTGAATTGTAGTGTAAGTGCAGCAATTACTCCTAAATGTAGATGACGTCTCATTCACTCCCTTAGAAAGCACATACGACACACTTTATTTGAATGCTATTTGTAACTGCACAGTCCTGCAGTTGTTCAGAGCTACTGTGAAAGTTTGTAAATGCTATATAGATTTTATTTTGGAATGAGCATATGGAGCAGTTTATCTGTCACCATTCTAAATGGATATGCATGAGTCTAAAGCCCCATCAATGACTGGATCATTTCTCATGTACACTGCAGCTTGGTCTGACATTGGCTCCCAGAGACCCAGATAAGCTTGGTAGGAAGTGAAGTGGAGGGTTGAATTGACAACTGTAGCCATGTTCATAACAGTCGGATGATAAATAAAAAGGCTTTTTTTTTTTTTTTTTTTATCACAGCTACTATTTTGTATGGTATGTAAGGCACCATTTCAACTCGATCAAATGCATTGCACTACAAGGTAAAATGATTGAAACCAACAGTGAAATGGTCACATTAGTTTGCCCAGTGGAAGTTGCTTGCTTTGTTAAGTTTAACCATGTAGGAATTTTAAATAAGAAGTGTGATACCCCCAGTCATGGCCTGAAATTTAAGCACTGTTGGGCAAGTCAGTTTATTTCAAGGATCCTAATTTACTGTGCATGTTTACAGTTTGTGATTTTGCCGTCACCATTACTGTAAGCTGCATGGTAGAGTGATGATTTAAGTATACTCTAGATTGGCCCGTATAAATCAACATTCAATTTTTAGACCTCTTTTGTATGTGGTAATAAATCTGAATCATATATGTATATATATAATATAAAATCTTGAATGTTACTTGCATTTCAAAGCTTGATTTGAAATTGTCTAGAAATGTATATTCTCCAATTGGTCATCTTGAAGGTCATTTCCTTGGGGAGGGCTGATATTTTTCAGCAGTACATAAGTGCAAGATCTTTTACAGATTAGAGGTGAACAAACTTACTTTTGACTTTTTGAATTCTCTGGAATCAAAAGAATCAAGTTGTGTTGGTTAGATTACTTAATTTAGGATGTTTCAGGACTGCCACCCACGGGTGGGGTAGGATTTATGCAAGGTATGGGAGAAGACATGAGGACAGACAAAGGTCATTCTGTAGGAATTTCGACTCTCAGCTGACATGGAGGCATCTGTAAATTCGCTGAGAGAAGGTGGAAGCAGAGAATACAGTAAATTAACCTGGTCAGGATAGCTTAGTATGTCACCTTGGTCCTCATTAGGAAGAACATGTCAAGGGATTTTTGCAATTTGAAAGTATATTAAACTCAAAATGTATTAATTTCTTTTAAGATTTAGAAACTTTTTTATGGAATAAAAGTGGAAATTCTTGAGTTTTATTCTGCAGCAATATCAAAAGTCTTTCTTTAGGAGCATTTTCAGATTTGACTTTAATTATCTTTCACTCCATTATTTAATGTACTTTGAGGTGTTAATAGTCATGTTCCTCTAAAAGTAACAGGAAAGGAAAATAGGAATAGGGCAAATAGAGGTGGATGAATTCAAAAAACAATTTATGACAAAAGTGTTTAACTCAAATATTCTGTTAGACAAAAGAATTCATGTGCACCTATTATTCTTAGAAATTTAAGTTAACAAGACATTTAAAATTCAAATTTCAAATGATGTGATAGTGTCACTGTTCTTGTTTTCAGAATGTATACTTGTCATTTTTCCATCTTTGTTTCTTGTCAGTGTTAATCTTGTGTATAAAATACGGTTTTGTCACGAAGAAATAGAATAAAAGTTTGTAGTTCAAAAACAATAATCAAAAAATTCAAAAAAATATAAATAAATAGAGCATGAATGGATAAAAGGAGCATCACTTTGTGTCAGGGAGGTCCTCAAGCCTGAAGTTCAGATGACACAGGCAGAGGCCTGCAGCAGAACTAAATTCTACTCTTTCAAGCGTGATTCTTTGTGGTGCTTCAGGTTGTGGGAACGCTTTTGTTCACAAAAACTGCAACCTCTCTTACCTGATTGTTCCAATTAATTTGATTGCTGTTTATCAACTTCAGCTGATGTCCTTAATGCAAAAATGTCAGTTCTTTTGGAAGTATTTGCCTTGAAGCCCTCACAAGATGTTTTATGTTAGGCTGCCTCAAGTATGTTTATTTGAATCCATTTATATTGTATTGATAAAAATGAAGGCAGTAGAGGAAAGGAAGTGATTTTTGTTTAATGGCTTGATCGTTCTGGAATCATTTTCCAGTTTTAAAATAAATTAAAAACATGTTTTTTTTTTCTTCTAAACAACTGTTTTTGTTGTATTTTAATTGTCAATTTTGCTTGTCTCATGAGTATTCACTACTATTGCTTCTAATCCATTTCTAGATACTCAAGTGTATGTATACCTCTTAAAAACATTCGGTTCAACAAAAATATAACCACACATGCCTGGCTGTTTAATTACAGTTACTTAATAGTTCATTTATTCACTTTTTATGTTTCACACTGGGTTTTGTTGTGAACATTTCTCTATTAGCAAGCTGAGCTGAAGTGACCAGGCTGCTCTGTCCTTAGCATCTTTTTCGGCTGTCTCATGGGGAATAACAAGATGCTTAGTCAGTCAAGAGATATAATCCTGCACCATGTCCTGTGTCTGCTCCTGACTCTCATCCCAGTGGACTACACCTGCTATGCATGTCTGTCTTCTACATGGTAGTTGAACAGTGAGCATCCTGACTACATTCTCAGACCACCTCCCTGTACACTGCACAGTCAGCAGAAACAGCTGTAATAGTTCTGCTGTATTAAGCTCCTCATTCTCGTCTAGGTAAGCCATTCAAAGCAACTCCATTTTGGCTAAAAGTACTCAGAATCTTTATGGTCATATTACCATAATTAAGACTAATTGAGCAGTTAGACTAATGAGTAAATAGGAAGCTTTATCTTTGCCCTTATTACCACCACCAAAATGTGGTACAATATTTGCTACTCTTCTACTGATTCATCTGTGTGAGCATGAGTCTTATTCTTATTATTTTTACTTTCTCGTATACGAAGTATAAGGAAAGTATTGTTGTCGAAAAATGCAATGTTGAGATTTTTTTTTTTATTAATTTTTATTGTAATCATTCCATAGAAATAGATCAATTTATAACCAAACAAAACTGAAGACAAATCAAACCCCACCCCTGAGAAGGAGAGCTTAGCCAAAGGAGAATTGCTTAGGGCTTTTTAATAAGGCAACAATAAACAAAAGAAAGGGAGAAATAAATATATAGGTAAATAAGAAATGGAGAAGGGAGTTAAATGTGGTAATAGTTATTTTTCTTATTCTAAAATAATATTGATTAGATCTCAACATTTTAGACCTACCTGACTTTCTCGTATAGGTAAAGTATTAGAATACTCCAAAAATTGTATTTCGAGATTTTCATGAATTTATTTGATTTGTTGATGGTTCTTCAGTGTACATAATATAAAAATCATTGTTCTTGCAATTTACTCTTCAAATATCCATCCCCATTTCTGAGTATACGAGAAAGTCTAGGGGAGACCACTCCCGTTGTGTTTTTTTTTTTTTTTTTTTAATGATCTCCTATATACTAAAGGGTGAAACTGACATTTTTAGGGACTTCACATCAGATGGAGATGAGTATGCTGACATTGTAACAAGTTCATGAAAAATGTCAAGATGACTGTGCTCTTATGATAACTGAAATCAGCATATTTTCTAATAAAAAAAAAACATGCATGATCAGTGATATCACGAATTTACTGAAAGCATTTTGAAAGGTAACCAGGAAAGATAAAGTAAATGCAGAAACGTTATCGAAGTGGCTAAACATCAGTACAGGAGTAAACTTAGATGGAATTTAACAGCTGTTTTGCAGGAGTTTTGGGTTATGTCTCTTCTATATTTTCCCATCTTGATGAGCTTCTTGTTTTCGAAGCCTGCTTTGATCACAACAACAGTCAGCTGGCCGTTCGATTGACTGCCGCAATACATGAATCATGCTTCTTTGTTTCAGTACATGACGTACAGAGAACTTTGTTCACAGGGCATCTGGTCTGGATTGAATTTCAGGACTTGTTTTTAAAAAAACTGTAGCAACCAGTTAGGTGATGTTTCAGTGACATCTTTAGTATTTTTTTCTGAGAGAATCTGTTGTCTGCTTCGTAAAGGACAATTATCCCTGTCCCTAAGAAAACAAAAGTGGACTGAGTGAACAACGGCTGACCAGTGACACTCTTTCCAATTCTGATGAAATGCTTTGAGTGACTGGTGCTGGGGTACATTAAACGTATCAGTTTGCAAATTGCCACAACTGCTTCATTGAAGTTGTCATATCCTTTGTACATCATACCATCCTGGCACATCTCGGTGATCTGAACTGCTATGCCAGAGTGTTATTTAATTTAATGCTGTTGTACCATCAAAACTGACCACCAAACTCCTCAGTTTAGGAGTTAGTGCCATCCTCTGCAATTGGATTTTGGACTTCATAACCAACAGATCTGTGCAGCATGTGCAGATGATTGACATCACATCCTCCACATTGACTCTCAACACAACTGTCCACAGTGTAGTGTGGTCAGCATCTTGCTGTACTCCTTGTTCACCTTTGACTATCTGACCAGTAGTGCTAATTCACAAAATTTGCCAACGTGGTTTTTTTGCAGAGAATTTGCTAGGTTAACTAGTGACCTTGTTTGCCATGTGTCCGGTGAAGGCAAGCTTTTTATCCACCCAAAAGTGCAATATGATGCTTTGCAAGGCCACTGTGACACCGCGTTGCTGTAGCGACTGATGGTAGATGGGGATGCCGCTACCCATTCTGGGTTACCTGCATGATTTACGTTGTGTAAGCATACTCATCCTTATGCTACAGCCTGAGCTGCACTGCATATGTGTGAATAATTTATAACATATACACAAATGTCTGATGTCACTACCCAATCTGTACTACCTGCCCGATTTGCATTGTGCATGCACAGACATTTTGGACATGCGTACTGTAAGTGTATTCCTTCTAACACTTTACGGTGCAGCCCAATTTGCTTTGCGTTTTTGCGTGAAAAATGTATGGCATATATAACAGTGTTTGATGTCACTACCTGATTAGTACTCCAGGTTGCCAGATTGACACCCCACGTGTTTAAAAACAAATAAAAGGGAACAAAAAGCACTTCACTCAATAATAATTAGTTTATGGCATGGTCCAATCAGAATTGCACATGCGGATAAACAACTTGGCAGTGTTTTTATTTGTGGGCTACATTAACTAACCATAATGAGAATATTATGAAAATAGTTTGTTGGTCTGCATCAAAACATTGTATGTTGTGTCTTCACTGTTGGATTAAGCATGTTATGCTCCTTGCTATGTAGTGCAGATCAGGTAGTGACTGGTACAGCTTCCCGAGTATATAATGCTGAACCCTTGCATCACAGACTCTGTGGGTGTTGGTTAGTTGTAGTGATAGGAGCTCTAGTGAAATTTTGAGAAATAAAGGACTCTGAATATTGTGGACTCAGAGTTTAATTGTATCTCAGGCAGGCACTGTGGGTTAGTGTTTAGCTCTTCTGTGTCACAGTTCAAGTCACATTTTGGTCCACAATATTCAGTCCAGTATACTGTAGTTGGTAGATGCTTCTCAAGTCTGCACTGACTCATAAAAGAAGATTGCACCATTATAACCCACTTTAAACTAGTTTAGTTTCTCCTTTTCCATTGGCTTAAATGCATTTCACAGAGTTTGCCAAAATTCCCAGACCTTTCCGCATTTTTGCTGAAGCTGAGGTGAAGCAAATTCAACAGGTTCGCTTATCACTACTTGCCAGACACAGCTTCAACTCCATCATTAAATTTGCTGATGACACCACCATCATGGGCCTGATCACCAATAATGGTGACACGGCTCACAGAGAAGTGGTTTTCCATATTGAATGCTGACTCAATGGTGCCAGGATAGTAATCTCACCCTTAATCTCTGCAAAACCAAGGTTGACCAAAGCAGATAGCAGACCACCTTCTACTGTACATTCATTAGAGAGGATACTGCTGAGAAGGTGAGCAACTATAAATATCTCGGTTTTTTCAGTAATTCAGCAGGAAGAAAAAGAGTCAAAGAAGAGGAGAAATGTATTAAATATATTAAGGGGAAATAAAATATATAGAAAAATAAACAGAAAATGCTCTGTTATTGTTCTGTCATCTCCTCCTGTGAAGAACCTGGAAATACTCCAGTGATAACAGAGAATATTAATGATGTGCTAAATGATACTGAAATTGCTGAGAGACAAATACTGCTACAATTAAAAAGCTAAAATAAATTGCCAGGGCAGACAACGTTTACTCAAAAGTGATCAAGAAAGCTTAAGATTTCATATCAAACCGTACTTTGTTTTTTGACATCATTGCATTCTATGAAAATTCCTCAAGACTGGATGCTAGAAAGCATTGTCTCATATAAAAAAACTGTGATCAAGCCAATTCTACGAAGTTTAGGCAGAGTTAGCTTGCTGTCTATGAATGGTAAATTAGCAGCAGCCTTTTTTAAAGTTAACTTTCAGCACTTTTCATGTACAGTACACCGTCAACATGGGTTTAAAAGAGGGCGAGGTCCATCCATCCATCCATTTCAGAAATAAGCTATAATATTATGAGAAAGCAACCAAAGCATTTGATCACAGGAGCACATGCAGTATTATTTTGCTTCATTTTCAAAGTTTTTTTTTTTTTATTAAGGTACAATATGAGAAGATAGTAATAAAACTGTTAAAATTCAAAAATTCATTTTTTAAATGATGAGAAGTTTCAGGAATATTTTCCATGTCTTTCAGAGGTAATTTGTCGGCAATGGTTAATTAAATTTAATAGCTTAAATTTTTCATTAGTCACTCCTTAAAATAGTGTAAATAGTAACCAAGTCTTAAAACATGATATCAATATGAGTTGTGTTTAAGGCTGTCTAAGATAATAATGAATTAGTTATAGTATGTAAAGGTGTGAAGTTACTTGCTGTAGTGCACTTATGTCCATTACTGATTTCACTAGAATTTGTTAGTCTGGCCTGCTGTTCTTTGTAAAATTAATGAATTGCATTCTTAAATTTAGCATGCATTTTTCTTTTGGCTGAAATTAAAGTAGATATTCCCATTTTGTACCTAACTTCCATTCCATCTGCTTAATAGGAAATTTTGAAAGCCTGCATCTCTCTCTTTCTTTATCTTTCTCTCTGGACATTGTTGCAAGTTTTTTTGTAAAAACATTGAGTTTATTTGCTACGATGTTCACATTGGCGGAACATACTGTAAGTACACATTTTTTTGGCACAGAAGCCATGTATACATATTTTAAATAATATTTACATTGCATTAACTCCTTCAGTTTATATTACTGACCAGCTGGAAAAGACATTAGTTGAATACCCACTACTGTTAAATTCTAAATCTGCTACTTTCACACTATTACTGAAATCACGAATCTGCATTAAATGAGCCTGACATTCTTGCAGTTTCTTCTCAGTAGATAAGTTAGGAAAATCCACAGTGGAACCCTAATACATTTTTACATCCTCAACATCCATTCAAAGTAACATAAGTAGCTGAAGTTACGTTAATAGATCATCAAACAAAAGGTATTTGTGTATGGAAGTGTTGGCTGAATATAGAACTGCTTTACCTATAATGTGCAACTATAGTTTCAATTCTGTAAGAGTATTTTCTGAGTTTAGGTAAACAGATCTTGATGGGGAGCATTTATGGCTCTAAATTAATTTCAGTTAGCAGTATTCATGTTCAGTTTTATCAAAGTATGTCATCAGGCAACTGTTAGCAGTACTAGTAGCAAGTAACACATTTTACTTCTCATTTGTTGTGCTCTTTCTAGATCCACGGTCACTTAGATTTAATGTTGATCATACTCATTACTTTGTGATATTGCCTTTCTCTCAACTAAGATTTATAACATTAATGTGTGCTGACAACTTCATTTTCCAAACTAGGTTCCAGCTTTCTCATTGCTGTCTATTGTATTAAACCCATCTTTTTTACTGAGCCATTATTGGGTTCTTCTTAACTGTGTGCATCTATCATAAGTTACTGCCATTCATTCATCGTGAGGCTCAGTGGACATTATCTGGCAATATTCTACCCCTGTGTTTTTGTTTTATGCCTTACATTGCTTTTTGTAAAAAGACTAGATATAGTGGGCTGGATAATGGATGGATGGATGGACTGTTGTAAATTTAAATGTGGTGGTTGAACCAAAGATTGTTTAACTTACCAGAAGGTGAATGAAATTTATAAAAATATAAGTTGTAATCACTTTCAGTCTCATCTTTAAAATATTAAATATTTAATGTACACGTATCTACTGTATATACAAGTTGAATTGAGCAGCATCTTTACCAAAGGTTGTAACCTGCATGCTTTGCTATGTTTGATGCGAGTGAGTACCTTGTATCTATAATAGTGATTCAGCAAAATCATGAAATGATTGTCAATTTGCTTCTCTGGACATACTGAAGTAATTGCTTTGGGATGCTGCCATGTCTTTATGGATTTTTGGGTTTCTAAAAAGAAATCCTTTCCTTGTGAAAGAGAAAGTGTGGTTAGTTTAGCACAAATAAAAATTATGCTTGTTAAGCTCGCTATTGAACTCTTTTTTGTTTTTCTAACAAATTTAGAATAAATGCTGCCAGGATGTAGAAACATTTATTGTTTATGAATTGTCGTTTGTATATGAACACGGGAGGATAATAAAGTAAATGAAAAATTTTTGATAATGTATTTTAATTGTTTTACACCTTTCAGATAGTGCTAAATTTTCTGTTTGTCTTTCTTTGAATGTGTAGTAACATTATCAATCTAGTATTCTAAAGTTGTGGCCCTGTGTTTCTCCACATCCAGGATTTCATTCACACAAACAAATTTCACGTGTGACTGCAACCAATTTGCAGGGTAGATACTGACTCTTTTACAGTATATTTCTTTGGGCTGAGACCTTTACTCCAGTAGTGCATTTACAGTCCAGATCCTCTCCTTGGTTTCAGAACCAGTTTCAGCATGGGTCAGTGTGTGACATCTATTAAACTGGTATTTTTACTTTAAACTGTCATCACCTCATGTAATAAATAACACTTGCTTTAAACAACTGTCATAATGCTATGACCAGAATCATTACTGAGAAAGCAATAAGTGGCTGGCTGAAATTCAAGGGAAAAAAATGTCTCTAGTGTAGGCAGCCATCTGTACAGAAGTTAGATGTATGCTGTTTAGTTTAGACAAAGTTGCCATGGGGACACAACTATGTGTCAAAGAATTTAGCTTAAAGGATAAATTGGTGCCAATAGCAACACAAAAACCTCTTTGCAATGCTGAGTACTTCATAGATTATAGAACACTGCAAACTGTTGGATCAGGGGGCTGTCCTACAGTACCACCTTCATGCTGGGAGATTTAACATGTTTATGCACTTGTGAAACGATGAACGCGTGCAAATGAATACCTGCTCCGCTGATCATTTTGTTACCGTTGTGTATAAGTGCACATAAAGAGCACTATTTATAGCAGGGGTGGGCAAAGTCGTTCCTGGAGGGCCGCAGCGGCTGCAAGTTTTTTGTTCCAACCCAATGGCCTAATATGAAGCACTTATTGCTCAAGTAACACTTGTCTCGCTTGTTAAGATTTTGAACCCTTATTGATTATTTCAGTCTTAAACCGCTTTGATTTTTAATAGCTCCTTATTAGCAGTAAGATGTAAATGACAAAGGAAAGCAGCAGTCCTCCATTTAGCTTGTTACCATTTACGCCTGTGTGTATTTATCGTGCACTATTGGGTTTAATTAAATACTTGGAAGAAAAGTGAAGAGAAAAAAGTGAAATAACTCGTCCATTTTAGACTTCAAATCATTTGGATGACATCCTTAGAAAGGGGAAGAAAATCTAGGATATGAGAATTGCCTGACATGTCAGAGTTAAAGCACTAACAAGCCATGAAATTAAATTATTGCCTAGAATTGCTTTCTACTTAAGCAACTGGGTTGGAACAAAAACCTGCAGCCAAATGCGGCCCTCCAGGACTGACTTTGCCCACCCCTGATTTATAGGATATCTGAGGATATACACAGTATTATATTTCAAGCTTAGAAGAGGAATGGTGCTTTGCGGAGTATATTGGTTTAGGTTTATAGGTTACCAACTGCAGAAAACATTAAGTTAAAAATATTAGTTTGTGCTATTGGGGGCAGGATTGGTGTGAGGTGTCTCCCATTGCACGGCTGCACTTGGATCTCAATTCGGGAGGTTCACCGCGTGGTGGGTATGGCAACGTGCTGTAATGGTTGCATGCTCCCAACTTACCTACCTACTACTAATGGTAAATCATTTTGTCTCTTTGCATCAAAACAGAAATAATACAAGTTAATTCAGTAGTTATGCTATAGGTGGTCCTGTGAAAAAGTAAATACACATTATTATTTCTGTGTTTTTTTTTTTTTTACTAATTATAATCATTCCGTACATATAGATCAAGTTTTACAAAAAATAGGATTGCAAGCAAATCAAACCCCACCCCTGAGAAGGAGAGCATGGTCAAAGGAGTAATACTTAAGGCTTGTAAACATGCCTAAATTTATTGAGTTTAATAGGGCAAAAAAAGATAAATGGAGAAGGAAAAGAAATGCGGAAATAATTATCTCTTCTTATTCTTTTGAAGAAAAGTCTGTGCAGATCTCCTAACTGAGAATTTGATTTTTTCCAATTTCGAATAATATAAAACATCGGTTTCCCACTGACTTATCAGAGAAGAGTTAAGGTTCTTCCAATTTAACAAAATCAGTCTGCGTGCCAAAAGTGTAGTGAATGCATATTTCTGTGGTTTTGAATATCGGTTCATAGGAGTAATGAAACTGGTTTGTAAGATGAACATTTCAAGATATGTCTGGTGTAAAGTATGGGGAAGGATATTTTCCAGCCTTTTTCAGACATACTGTAGCTGTTATTAGCATAACTAATTTCAGTCAGCTTTTTGTAATATTATGCCAGATAGCCATCTGGGTGTATGGCGTTCATGCTTCTAGAGAATTTATACCATTTTGAATTATAAGTCATAGTGACGATAATAATAATTCATTACATTTTATATAGCTCTTTTCAAGGTACTCAAAGAGCTTTACACAGTGAGTGGGGAGCCATTTCAACTACCACTAATGAGCAGCATCCTCCTCGATGATGCGATGGCAGCCATTTTGTGCCAGTATGCTCACCACACATTAGGCAAACGGAACCAGGGGGTGCCAGAATGACCGGACCATGATGGACAATTTAGCCAGGACATCTCTTTATGAAGGATGCCCAGGGATCTTTTTATGACCACAGAAAGTCAGGGCCTTGGTTTTATGTCTCATCCGAAGGACGGCACCATTTTGACAGCACAGTGGTAATGTCAATACACTGGAGCATTGAGATCCACATTCAGACTACAGGGTGAGCGCCCCCTTCTGGCTTCACCAACACCTCTTCCAGCTGCAACCCAAGCATTTTATTGGTTGGTCTCTCATTCAAGTACTGGTCGTGCCCAAACATGCTTAGCTTCAGGTGGATGGCGTGTTCCGAAGTGCATGAGGTATGACTGCTGGTTCCTTTACAAGCTGTATATTGAGCTTTAGCAGTTGTAATGTACCCATGAAATGATTGGTATAAGCGATTCCTTCATTACACAATAATGTATCTAGAAACTTATCGTATTATTTTAATGTAACGTTAATCACTGCTTCATCACTTATGTGTTTGTTCGGCTACAATCTTATTAGCCTTTTCACAATGTTCTAAATAACAATAAAGTGAATTAATTTGCTGTGTTTCTAGTGTAGGTAGAAAAATACATTTTGTCTGTAGTGGCATTTTTGTATAGTATATCATTAGGTGAGCTTGCACATTCTTCTTCAATCTTCTGCCACATTTAAAAGCCAGTGATTAATTGTAGCAGTATAATGTAGTTATTGAAGTTCCAAAATAAGAAAAGCATTGTCTGAGATAATGATTGTGCCATAGTTTCAAGATTTAGGTAAAGGTTTAAGGTGTGAAGTGATTTGCTATTTTTAGGTGTTGGTTGTAGAAGGACTGTGGCTAATTGTAGATTGTATTTCTTAAGGAAAAAATGTTTTATTGTGAATCTTCCTGTGCATGTTGCAGGTCGTCACCATCACATCAACTCCTCGTGATTGCACTGGCAGACTTCATCATAGATTTTAACTCTCCAGTGACTCTTTTGGCTTTTCAGTAACTTGTTCTGGTGATTTGTTTTGCCATCAGGAGCAGCTGTCAAATGTGACAAGGAGAAAAAATGCAAGTTAAAATTACTTCTTTTGAGGTAAACATGTAAATAAATTGGTATTTGAGGATTTATGCTTTAATATAGACAAATATGGAAATTTGTCAATACTTAAAATGGAAGTTGAAATGGAAGTGCAGTGTCCCAGTTGAGTTGATATGTTCATATATCAGAGACTGTGGGTCCTTCCTTCTGACAATATTGCGATGTTCTTGTATACATTCTGCAAGTGTTTTAGATGTTTGTCCCATGTATACAGCACAGTACAATTCAATTTTTTTCTGTATAGCCCAAAATCTCACATTGTGGCACAAAAGACCCTGCCTTTTGACAACCCCCTAGTCTTGGCACTCTAAGAAGACAAGGAACCCAAACACCCTTGTATGGAAAAAAAAATGGAAGAAACCTTGGGAAAATGCAGACACACAGAACACATGTAATCCTCAATACAATATAATAATGCAATAGAAATATTACAAGTGCAGAGCAGAATTTAACAGCAGATGATATCACATAATACAATTTGGATTTGTTCAGAGCCCTGGAGACTTCGGCCCTCAAGCATCTTCTCCCTATTGGCCATTCCACAGCTGAGTCAGTTCTGGGCCAGCCAATCCGAAGAAAGGACCCCTCTACCCAATAATTCTTGCAATCCTCCATCAGAGATGACTTTACTTTAGGCAGGCAAAACAACTTGGCAGGTGGGCAGTGGCACCAAGTGCCACATTTGAGTACCGAGAAGAGAAACAGAATAGGTGAGGGTTAGTAACAAATTATAACTATCATATTACTTATGTTTTAGTGTTAATGACTAACAACAGAGATGCAGTCTGTACAGTTAATCAGCAGCTTAGTCAGGATATGCTAAACTGAAGTATTGAGTCTTCATTCCGGGATTTGAAAGCCTTCGTGTGCCTCCATCACGGTGTGCTACTCCATCAATTTCCTTTTGTTGCTTAGCTTATACAACTGCTTAAGCCACCCAATAGTACATTTTTCCTTGCCTCCACTTCACTGAGTTGGACCTCTGATTTCTACCAAAGTGTAATAATTTGATTACAAGAGTTTATTGCAAAGGACGTCATGTGGACAAAGTGGTGTCATTACCTCTATCACTAGAGATGTGCAGGAAGTTGATACATCCATTCATTTCTCTTTCCATGGCTCTTATTTAAAAATCTTAAAAGACGAAAGTGATCTAAATCATAGCTCCTTGAGGTCAGATATAGCACTTCTTAAAGAGTCTCATTTACCAGCACCTGGCTCTAATTCTTTCTTAAATAAAATCTGTAAGAGAGTATTTACTTTCTTAGACATAGATTTTGCATGTTTGCTCTGGTTATGGTGAATAAATAATGACAAAGCAAAATTGATACTGTTTGTTACTTGAGATTAAACTGATCTAATTTTGGAACTTGGGCGTGACTAGAAGATTATTAGTTAAGTCACAGAATTGAGTGTGTATTTACGTTTTCACATGGCTGTAAATTTCATAGTGATTATAATCTTAAAATGGGAATTATAAAATCTTCCTTTGAGGATTTTTTTTCAAAGCCCATTATGTCTTATGTTTTTTCAACATAATATGTAGTCTAACATAATGTCATTTTGTGTACTCCTTTCAAAGTTGTGGGTACTGCAAGAATTATGCATACGTTTTGTAGTTTTGGCCAAGCTGTCCTGAAATAAGACTCTTTGTCAATGGCAGACAGTTGATTCAATCGATTGTTACTTTGTGTTCTTGAAAGAAGTTGGTCATTAACCTGCTGTTAGAGGTTACATGAAACTAAAATTGAGCAGCATAAGGATTTCTGTCAAATTGATTCATATGTACGGTTTACTGGCTATACATGTGTTTGACTATGTAGGAAATGTATCCAAGTGAAACGGTAAATACCTTCTACATACTAAGTATTTTTAGTTACTATTTTAGAATAATGTACAGAATATATTTGTGTATATATGTGATGTTAACATGAAAACTGGTCTAACGAACACAACAGCCCAAAACAGACTTTACATTACTTTCTTAGTTGGTAAAAACTGAGCTCTTCATCAAAGTTTCCATATTAATTTAAAATGCCTCTGCACATGGAGATGTATGGACTCCAGTTATTCCATTACACCTACTTGTAATTTTGTGTCTTCATTTGTTCATTACTTCATTTTCAAAATCTATTTATTCTAACATGAGCCAAACGAAACCGATTTGAGCAGCTCTATGCAGAAATGATTCCGGATGGTCAGTTGTCTTTGCTAAATTTTGTTCTTTTTCTTGAGAAGTGGTTGCAAATGTTGCAGCTTTTCTCAAAGTTTTGTTAATAACTTGATAACGTCGCTGTTATGTTGACTGGATGTTTGTTGCCGAATGAAATTTTATGTGGTGAAAAGCAGAACACTAAAGTGTAACATTGTCCACTTTTGAAAACCTTCATTGCATAGTAAAAAAAACCTGAATGGTAAGTAACACATTATACAGTAAATCCTATTTTCCTCTAAAAGTGGGAATAAATAAATAATTTAATTTCTTCCTTCTGCCGATTAAATTTTTAAACCTTCTTAATACAGTTTTTCAGGTTATGTAGAGCTGAAACGTATACAAAGGAGCCATTACCTGAAAGTAGATATTTTTTTAATAAATCAATTCCTTCAATATTTCTCCTCTTCTTAATCTTACCATATTACTTTTCCCATTCTTATTTTGGATTTAGTACTTGAATTGATATAATTGATACAAATAAATATCAATATAAACATGTTGCTGGGAAGACTAGTGCTGTAGTGACCCAAAGGATGGTAGCTCATTTTGTAGGCTTTTGTAGCTTGCTATTTTACAAAGATCCCTTACTCAACCATTTTGAGTTGACTACAGCTGGCTGTGAGTAGTGTAGATGTTCCCCAAAGGTGGTACTGAAGAGTTGCACGTGTGCATAACGGTCATACCATTACGCTTTTCAGACCTTTGGCGTCATCCTTGCTGCTGTTACCGTTCTCGCCACCACCATTTACTGTTACCTTTCCATCTTCTGTTTCATACTCCTGGTTACGACTGCTATTGCTGCTGCCATTATCTAGGACACCTGACCGTATAACAACTATCTTCCAGATGGAGCATAGTTATTGATGATTGAGAAAAAAAAAAAAATAAAAACGGACCTTGAAAAATCACCATGCATCTACCATTTAGGAATCCGTGTGACTCTGTTCATTTATATCTGAAAAGCCATACTTAGCATCAGAATATTTCTCTTTACCAAAATAACAATTTTATCTAGTAGTGTTATTGTGTTTTATTCTGTGCCAATTCATATCTAATCTGCCTGATGTGTGCACCAATTTGATTTTGGCAATAATTGGTATTAGCTATTGCCTCACAAGACTTGTCTAGTTCCATGGTCATTATTATATCATGTTTGCATAAATTAATGCTCTATTCATTGTTCTTGACAGAGTATCCGAGAAATGCTTAATGCTAGCCAAAGCTTTGTTGGAATTTTATTAGTCTAAGAAAGAAGCAAGAGTGCTGTCCTAGTGTCCGATTGAGCTCTGCTGCTTCATGTGAAGAGAAGAATTAGAAAGAGCTGCTGCAATTTCTTTAAAAAGACTTCTTAGCAGGTTTGCCAAGAATTAATCGTTCTGCAACCACAAAATCTTGAACATATATCAGACATGTTTCAAATTATGGTGTGTTGATAGAAAACTTGGAAAGATGTTGTTGTTTTTTTGCATTTTTCTAAGGACAGTATATCTGGGGCATCGAATGCCGGAAATTAACTCCTAGTTTTGGTGGACTGTAACACAGAGGTCATTTCTTAAGAGTTTGATAGCCATTTGCCTGATTCAGATGCAAAAAAGAACATACTACCTGATTCCTAATCAAGGAGAAGATCTTACTGAATAAGCCCACAAGACTTTTTTGCATACATATTTTCAAACTGCATTAATCCACTGAATCCTTAAAATGATGGGAGGCCAACTAAGAACAACCAGAAAAAGAACATAAAATTGCACAGACTTACTGTATATGCACTTTTGATTTTCTGCTTAATACATTTTTGAGAATTGTACATGTTTTGACAGAGGAAGTCAACAAACTGTACATTCATAATTTATAAATGCTTGATTTGAAACCTGTGTCTATATAAATCTAACATTATATTGTAGTTAAGCAAAAACATATTTAAATGTACCATTACTGTTAACTTACCGAGATGGGGTCTCAGACTTGTATCAGGTCTACAGCTTCTACCCTTGTGTTCAAATCCTTAAATACGTTTTATTTTTGTGCTGTTCTTTGGTTGACTCTAGTTTGCCTTCTGACTAAAAGGCATATTCTGTTGATGCTGGATCATCTACTGGACTGTAGGATGTTTGCTAACAGTGGCATAGATGTCTTATTACGAACAATCATTTCAGGGTAGTGCTTGATTGACTACTGTGTCAGTATCTCAGCATTTTGTTTTGATTTAAATTCTTTTTAACATCCCTGCATTATTAAAATAGTTCTCATAACCAAAACTTAATTGAGTATTAATTCAAATTTATATTGAAAATTCCTTATTGACAAGTGCTTGCCCAAAGAGATTGTGATAGTAATGAGACTTCAAACATCATAAAGGTTTGGGGCAGCCACCCGTATATTATTTCCTAGCTGCAAAAGTTTAGTAATATTTGTTCATAAGACAGAGTCCAAAACAGAACTGATTATTTGGAGGTAAGATAATTCTTTTATGGAATATTCTGTGATTCATTCCTAAAATAGTAGTTCAGAAGGAAATTAAACAAATAATACAAACTGTGCTGTTTTAAGATGTGTAATAATACAAATGTCTTTGTTTTTTTTCTATTTTCCCTGTAACAGTCTTTTTAGCTGCACTATAACAATCAATCTTTTATATTTTGCTAATATAGATACACATTTTGGAGGCTATCTCTTCACATGATAATATTACTGTTTTTATTTGTATCTTATTTTTTTCAAATACTTCAATTAACACTTTCATAGTTTCATAGTTCAGCATTTCTGTGAGGAGACATTTGTTTCTGATGTGCCTTATTTTGGGAGGCAAGATATGTGGCTGAGCTATTCTTCAATTCTTGCTTTACTGATTTACTTCATTGTTCAGAGATATGTTGAACTCTGCCACATATTTATTGTAAATACAAGCAGGACAAAATATGACATTCTGAGAGAAGTCACTATACCATTCAAAATGTGTACCTTTTTGTTGTATGATGATTTGAAAATAGAAACAAATTTAAATTAGGCTTTTTCAATTTTTATTTACACGCAGTAACCCAAATTAGCCTTGTGAAAATGAAATTCTAAACATTCTGCAAAGTAATATTACAACAACGAATTGTAGTAAATTGTAATTAGAACATTAGAACACTCTAGACGAGAACAGGCCATTCAGCCCAACAAAGCTCGTCAGTCCTATCCACTTATTTCTTCCAAAAAAACATCAAGTCAAGTATTGCAAGTCCCCAACATCTTACTGTCTACCACACTATTTGGTAACTTATTCCAAGTGTCTATCGTTCTTTGTGTAAAGAAAAACTTCCTAATGTTTGTGTGAAATTTACCCTTAACTAGTTTCCAGCTGTGTCCCCGTGTTCTTGATGAACTCATTTTAAAATAACAGTCTCGATCCACTGTACTAATTCCCTTCATAATTTTAAACACTTCAATCGTGTCACCTCTTAATCTTCTTTTGCTTAAACTATATAGGCTTAGCTCTTTTAATCTTTCCTCATAATTTTGTAGTTTCAAAAGGTTATTTTTTCCCTTGTACATTTTCTGGTACTTCATTAACTTCCAATGACAAACTAACAGTATACGTCTCTTACTAATTAAAAAAAAAATGTTTACATGTGGTAATAAATCTTATCGATAATATTGTGTACCAATAATAAAATTTTAAACTAATTTTAAACTCTCAATCTACATTTTAAAATAGCAATGTATTGCTTAACTGTACTCATCTGATTTAATTAAGGATTTTCTTATTAGTGATTCTACTTTTGACGAAAGAGGCCTATTTTTCTTTCAGGTTGATGCCTTGCGATTGCGGCTTGAAGAAAAGGAGTCATTCCTCAATAAGAAGACAAAACAGCTACAAGACCTCACAGAGGAAAAAGGAACTTTGGCAGGAGAGATCAGAGACATGAAGGACATGCTAGATGTAAAAGAACGCAAAATCAATGTTCTACAGAAAAAGGTAAACTTTTTATATTGTATATTTTAAGAAAACTGATCATGTGCGGGTTTCCGCCTACAGTCCGAACATACAGTAGGCAGATTGGGTAGACTGTTAGCCCCGATATGTTTATGTTTGTTTGTGTGTATGCGAATTCACTCTGCAATGCACTAATGGCCTGTCTGGGATTGTTCCTGCTTTGCAACCATTACTTCCTGGGATTGGCTCCATCTTCACTGTAATCCTGTTCTGAATGAGTGGGTTTAGAAAATGAAAGATGCAGATGACAATTTCTCTAGATAATGCTTTATTTTATAGTGAATCATTTGTTGCAAATACTCTACAGTTGCTTTTGAAATCGACCAATACTGTAAAATAAAGGATAATCCAATAAAATAATGCAAAACTTGCTCATGATAGCATCATTCATTTCTTCGCTTTAATGATTACACCTTTTATAATACAGCCTTATTTTATTTCAAAATCATGGAGAATGCTTATTTATGTATTACGTGTTTCAAATTTATATTTGTATTATTTCAAATTTTGAGATGAACCAAACTATTCTTTGTGCACTTTATTGATGCTGCCAGACTAAAAATCCTAATGAATGTTCTTTTCTGAACCAGGGGACGGTAGTGCAGATGGCTTGATGTAAAATGTTGATATCCTGCAAGCACAGAGCTTGTGATGTTGACTTGTTATGTATAAAAAGGAATTTCCGCAATTAAGGAATATTGTTTCCTCAGAGACTCATGCTGGTTGATGGGTAGTTTATGTGGATAAACAATAATTAGAGTTGGCTTGTGTTTTACAAATTTATTCTATGCTGTGCAGTTATGCATGATAAATAATGCAGAATTACATAGGTTTATAATCTGTTGTATATTATTTTAGCAACGTAAACCACCATAGAATAATCAAATATGATTCCAAAAGTGAAAAGTAGGATTGCCAATGATTGGGAAAGCATGACTAATCAATTATTATTAAAGATTATAATATGTAAATTACAGAAAATATTTATTTTCAATATTGTGTTTGTGTGACACAGTTCTCGCCTGTTATAGATAAAATTATACAATGCTTTATCAGTGAGAAATTGAATGCACAGCTATTAAAATGTATACTTTAACTAAAAATATTAAGCAAACCAGGTCTTTAGTCTCTATTCTAACTGTGTAATCATATGAACTAAGGACTGTACTTTAGTATTAAAAATGTCATTTGCTCCAAAGCCCCGAACTGTTATATACACCATACTCATTTTAACAATAATCTACAGTATATTGGATGAACTGCAAAAGTTGTAAAAAGCAGAATATGTCTACAAATATACTGGGCCATGCTGCATGTTGTAGGAACGCTAGGGGTCGCTGTTGCACCGTTAAACTCAACAGACAGATACGCAGACACAGGATAAAAGCACAAAGAAGTTCTTTTTATTCTTTTCCTTCTTCACAGTGCCTTTCAAGCACCCCAGCCACAATAAACACAGTAAATTAACAATAAATCAATACAATTCTCTCCTCCACACCTCCCAGCAAGCCCTGTCTTCTGCCTCCCAACTCCGGCTCGCTTGCTGTGTCTCCAACAGTCCTTTATATAGTGCCCGACCTGGAAGTGCTTCTGTTCTTCCTTCCATGTGACCTGCCAGCACTTCTGGGTCAGATGGAGAATCCCAATTCTTCAATCAGCCCGGAAGTACTTTGGGGCTTCTGTCCTCATGACTTCCTAGTACTTCTGGGCTGCAAGGGAAGCATGACTCCCAAGGTCCTTTTATAGCTCCCCCTGGCAGCATGCATGGTACCCAACAGGGCTGAGAAACCGGACTCCAAGTCCCAGGATGCCCTGTGGGAATCCGGGGCACCGCTGCACTCCAGGGAAGCTGCCAGCTAGCATTTTGGGGCAGGCAATGTCCTGGAAAAGGTTCCATCTCGGGGGCATCCCGGCTGGGATGAGCTGCCAGCCGTCCTCCACAATATTCAGTTGCACAAGCTGGAGGTAAACCTTCTATATGATAAGGTAAATGTGGGAAAACACAGACTTGGACATAGCTGTGACTCAAGCCAGACCTGAAGATGAATGGAATGAGTGGATCTGTAGAACAAGCTCAACCAGCATGATTTTTAAATATGCTTTCGTTCCATTCAACTAAGAAAAATGACAGAGGAATGGAAACAAAACATGGCAATAAAAACAGAGCTAACACAAGGACTATAATGCTCTTCTTAAATAAAAAAATAATTACATTGCAGAACAGAGTGCAAGAACAAGCATAGCAAGGATAGAGCCACATTTTATAAAATGTCCACTATGTTGTATTCATTGAACAAGTATTAACATTCACAACTACTGTTGCACATTTAGATTGGCTATAAATATGTGAAACTGCAGTTTTGCATATTTATGGCCCTCTAACTATTGCAATGTCCAAATGTTATTTTCCTAATCTGAATACAGTGTATTTTTTTCTTCACAGTTCTATGTTTGCCAAAACTGCGGTACACAGTAGCCCACCCTGAGGGTGCATAAGAGAAACTTAAACTAAAAAGGGGTCAGGCTGCAGGAGTTCACAACCTGAGGATTAAGTGTTAGTGTTCTCACCCTCTTAACAAGCACACCCTAGCAAGGACTGATTAACTACAGTGTGCAAGCCCCTAAGAGATGAAGATCTCTTTAATATGCGAATTTACTGAAATTTATGGTAGGACGGATCATACAGTATGCGCTGCAGAGGCCTCGGGTTTTAACCATTTCATATTGGGAATATTTTCAATTATTAACAGAGGACTGGCAAAACTTGTGTGGACAGAACATCAAAGACAGCAGTCAAGTTCAGATGACTGGGCACAGGAGATGGAGATGGTGACGGATGCTGTTTGCAATTAAACACCTTATAGTGCAGACGGTATTTTCCTTGTATGGTTAATACTGTAATACTTTTCAAAGTAATATATGGACATCTGAATGTCGTTTACTTGTATGTCAAGAGTGTGCAAGTAAAAGTTGAATATTTGCTATATCATTGCATTCCTGAAGATGAATGTATCTATACTAATAAAAGGCAAAGCCCTCACTGATCACTAATTCTCCAACTTCCCGTGTAGGTAGAAGGCTGAAATTTGACAGGCTCATTCCTTACAGCTTACTTACAAAAGTTAAGCAGGTTTCATTTCGAAATTCTACGCGTAACGGTCGACAACGTCCGCCATGTTAAACTTTCTCATTTATGGCCCCATCTTCACGAAATTTGTTAGGCGGCTTCCCTGCGGTAACCGAAACCGATGTATGTACTTATTTCGGTGGTATGATGCCACTGTCGGCCGCCATATTGAACTTTACAACAGTCTTTGTTACTTATGGACCCATCTTCAAGAAATTTGGTACTCGGGTTCCCAACGCTAACTGAATCCTACTTACGTACATATATACATCCATAGCCTGCAGCTCGGTCGCTGTGTGAGGCAGCATTGGGTCCCCCATCCCCACGCCTCCCACGTGGTTGGCTGCCTGCCTATATAAGGCTGTCCGTCGCTCCAGTCTCTTCATTCCCTTCCTTTCTTCGCCACGTTATTCGCGACTCCCTGCTGATAACTGCAGCCTTTTTATTTAATCCACGGCTTCTCCACTGTTTTATTGTTCGTTTATTATGATTATAGTTATTGTGTAGGTATTTTAGACTTAGTTCAGGTACTCATTTCCTTTATCATTCCAACCGTACCCCCATTAACATGTCTATCGGGGTGATCACCATTGATCAAAGAACTGTCACTTACCGAGTGGTTTCCATGCCCGGAGATGGCGACTGCCTTTTCCATTCTCTGTGTTACATATTGCACGGCCATATCAGGTTCACTCATGATATCCAGAGGAACATTGTGTCTTATGTATTGAATGACTGGGACAGGTTCAAGGTGTGGACTGATGATGGTACAGGAGATAATTATACTACACAGGAGCACTAGAATAGTGAAATGCTTAAGCCCTTCATGGTTCTGCATGTGAGTTGATGGCTGCCGCTGAATTGTTCGGTTGTCGCTTTCAAGTGTACCGAAATGGCCAAATATTTTACTCCTTTGGACAACCGCCAATGCCTCTTACAAAGCCTTCTTCAAAATGTTTACCCCAATCTACAAAATCTCCACGAAAACGACGTGTCATGGTTGAGGGAGAGAGCTATCCTGACACCAAGAAATGACATGACTACGACTATAAACCACAGTTTACTTCAAGAACTACCTTCACAACCGAAAACATATCAGTCTGTGGATTCAGTTGTAGAAGTGGAAGACGCGGTGCACTATCTGGTAGAGTTTCTCCACACTCTGAATCCTCCAGGCACTCCTGAGCATAATCTAATTTTGAAGGTTGGGGCACCAATAATGTTACTGAGATACTTACAGCCACCGAAACTTCATAACGGCACGAGACTTCAGGTCACGTGTCTGCAAAAGAACCTAATTGAGGCAACTATTTTTACTGGCGGTGGCTCAGGGGAGAGAGTTTTTATTCCTCGCATCCCCGTTATACCCTCTGATCTCCCATTTCAATTCAAACGCCTCTAATTTCCACTAAGGCTCTGCTTCGCAATAACAATTAATAAGTCTCAAGGACAGACCCTACAAAAGGTTAGCATTGATTTGAGGCAAGATTGCTTTTCACATGGCCAGCTGTACGCTGCATGCTCAACAGTAAGCTCAGCGCACAGCTTGGTCATATTACAACCGGAGGGCCGAACTGACAACGTGGTATGCAAACAGATCCTTAACAAATAATTATTGGTTTATTTTCCTTCAGTTTAAAAAGGTTTACTTTTCTCCTTAATAAATATTTTAAGGCAGTACTTCGCCGCTGCGAAGCGCGGGTATTTTGCTAGTAAACAATATATCTGCACTTTTCAGGTTTACATAACATTTTGAATTTTCTTTGTAGTATACAATATGTATCTTTATGGAATTTTTACTTTTCAGCTTCAGAAAGTAAAATACATGTTAGGAAGTCTCAAAAAAGCCAAGCTAATGAAACGTGCAGTGCCCACCAGGGAAATAAAAGTCTGAAATAACAGCTTGATGTAAGTACGTACTTACAGAGGAGTACTGCAGAACTAGTTATAGTGTTTTACGTCTAGGTGGCATAGTTCTACCGTGAAAGAGCCTTGAGGCAATTAGACCAAACTTTGGTGTCGACATGATGCATGTAAACTCTCTCAGGCTTTCTGTTCTGTGTCACTAACATTCACACTGTTCATTTACAGGATGTGTGATCAAGTCATGAGAGTAGCGCAGTCATTGGGGAAGAGTTTAAGTGAATGATTGTCCATTTTTTATTAATATGTCATGGTAGTAGCAGAGGTTTTGTGACGTGTGTAGAGTATTGTGAAATTTTTAATTGCATGTCTGACAAACAAGCCGCATGACACAACTTTTTGGCATCCTGATAATGGTGCTATGACAAATGAGAATTGAGAGAAGTGTGAATGACATCCAGCCATTAGAATGTGTAGTGTGTTTTCATTTGTGTAAATAAATAACATCAAACACTACTAGATAAAGTGCAGACTACACTGACACCATGTGTTTTAAAATATGTGACAAGTCCTTGATTAAAGCTATGCTCTTTCTACTTCATTGTTTGGTTAATTGTGGTTGTCATTTCTCCAAGTACAACACAAAAGATCTTTCTTGACATGCATTACATTTACTCTTGGTAATGTGATAAATTTGCAGTTGTATTTATTTTGGCTATCTCCCCTGTATTGCCTCATTTATGAGCCACCTGTGTTGTAAGGGTAACTACAGAACTAAACTAAATCCATAAACTATTAAATTCTGATAATAGTTTCTGTTTCTAATTGAACATGCTATAACCCAGTGTGGTAAAATATTAATACAAAGCTGCAGAATAAAATTAGATCATTGCATATTAATAAAGGAAAACTCACCCCAAGTTCTAATTACTAATGACATTCCAAGCTGTGCTTGACCTTTATTTTTGACCTGAGGAGAAGAAAAAAAAATATTAAAAATCTCTCTATAGCTGACATTAATCCCCTTTTAATGGCCATGCTTGATCATCTATGAAAAATATTTACTGACTGTCTGTTTCTGCCACATTTATTAGGCACTAGGATTAGTAGGGGTTAAGTCATGTATAAGTATTTTAGAGCAGTGGAATGCATTTTAAACATATGGTAAGTGCGGAGTAATTAATGGTACACATACATATTGATTTTTAGTGTTCCTTATTATTCATTACAGTGACTGGATATGCAAGCTAGTCAGATAAATGGTATCCGTCAACCTGCTGCCATGGAAGCTAAATCACATTTTCTCTAAAAGATCAAGAGACATTTCAACCACAGAGCCCACACCCAGAAAATGTGCCGCTTTATTGAATACTTTCTGTTCCATTGCTGTTCTTCTTCTTTTGGCTGCTCCAGGGTTATACTTCACACATCGCGACGCATGCTGCAGCAGACGTTCCTGCTACGCAAGCCTTTTATTGTTTATACTTGTGCGGGTACTTTACGGAAATCTGGAGGAATCCACCAGGTGGCAGTGCGAGATGTCAACACTGTGAGAACAGGTTTGGCTTCGCTGTATTGTGAATTGCCTGGATCACCCATTAAATTCCGATGACACCTTACCGCATTATCTCTGAAAAGGATGTTTAATGATTAAATCCCATCAATCCAGGGATTTGTCCATTCCAGCAAGCATTGGGCACGAGGCTGAAACAATCCCTGGACAGGCATCAGCTCATCACAAGGTGAATACAAGCACTCATATACACTAGCGTCATTTTAGTGTCACCAAATTTGCATATCTTTAGACAGAAACCAGAGCTTAGTGTGGAACCCCAGCAGGAAAACATACAAACTCCAGGCAGAGAATACCAGCGATGTGACTCCCTGCGAGACAGCAGTGCTACTGCTCTGCCACCATGTCACCCCCATGTGTGTAATTATTAACAATATTCATTATTTAAATGAAATTAACGATTTATCTATCAAATTTAACATACATACTTTAATGCATTTCATTATGAAGTGATACTGTATCAAGTATAAATCTTAGGATTCTAAATGTGCAGAGAGTTGGAATATCATACATTTAATATGTTTTGTGTGATGATTTATTGCTGTTTGCCGCTACTGTCAGGACCGGAGGAAGCCCTGGAAAAAAAGACGGCACAGAAGATTGTATGTGAAACTTTTAAAATGTATCATGTCATTACGATCGGGAATATGCAACGCTTGAATATAAAAGCACCATGAATGCATTTGTATGTCGGCATTTTGCTTCACCACATCAAACCATTCATCAAACATCAGAGCACACACATTGATCTTGTAGGATCCACAAAGTGGCTTTCTGTCACATGTACGTAGATAGTAACCAGAGACTCTGATGTCACTTTCTGACTTTTAGCACACTGCGCTCTCCGACTTTTTGCTGGTACTGCCACTTGCGCACGCGTCGTGTTTAATTTCTGAGGAGCTGCTCAGGGGACGGCGTCACATGAGCGCTGGGAAAGCGTGTCAGCCATGACGTAGGCGTGTACGTGTTCTGAGCTTGAAGTATAAATAAACCATTAGGGGTTGCCACAGCAGATCATCTTTTTCCTCTCCTCTACATCTTGTTCTGTTACACCCATCACCTGCATGTTCTCACTCACCACATCCATAAACCTTCTCTTAGACCTTCCTCTTTTCCGGCAGCTCTATCTTTAGCATCCTTTTCCCAGCATCTCTCCTCTGCACATGTCCAAACCAATGCAATCTCGCCTTTCTGGCTTTGTGTTCAAACCGTTCAACTTGAGCCGACCCTCCTAATGTACTCATTTCTAATCTTGTCTATCTTAGCTGAAATGTAAATACAGTATGTGGGCTTAAGAAAAACAGTAGAACACTTGAATGCTTCATAAAATGCACTGTTGTTGGAATAATGAAAAATGCCCATGGCCATGCCACCTGCAGGCTTCTAGTATTGGTTTCATTTGGTCATTTCATGACCATGTATTCCTGAATTTAATGCATGGCACTAAGATTCTTTTCAATTAAATGGTAGATCAATTGTAGATGTCCTTGTATTAAGCTACTATATAAACTCTCACATACAAAGGTTCCAAAAATATCATGTTCTTTGTAATGGAAAGATGAGCAGAAACGTGTGTGCATTTAGGAATATGTATGTTCATGGACCAGCACCCTCCAAATACAAAAACTAAAATGCATTAAGAACTATAAGGTACATAGTCATTGAGCTGGCATCCTGCTGCATATGCAGATGAAGCCAATTAAAATGTGCAAGGAATGCTGCGTTTAGTGGGGTGCTACCTGCCGCAGACTGCATGAGATTGTAATGTTTCAGATATTTTCAGTAATGTGATTGCACTTGCTTGAAGAACGACCAGCTGGAACAGGGAAATCTTGAATTACACAATGTTGTAGAATCTGAGTTGCATCATTGTTTAGACTTTAATTCATTTTAAATTGTACCATGCGAACGTGGTGCATGTTTTTCAGGCTTATGTCCACACAGAAACAATATAAAGTAAATGATCCATCCATTCATCCATCCTCTTCCGCTTATCCGAGGTCGGGTCGCAGGGAGAGCAGCTTGAGCTGAGATGCCCAGACTTCCCTCTCCCTGGCCACTTCTTCTAGCTCTTCCGGAAGAATCCCAAGGTGTTCCCAGGCCAGCCGAGAGACATAGTCCCTCCAGCGTGTCCTGGGTCTTCTCTGGGGCCTCCTCCCAGTTAGACGTGCCCGGAACACCTCACCAGGGAGGCATCCTGGAGGCATCCTAATCAGATGCGCGAGTCACCTCATCTGACTCCTCTCGATGCGGAGGAGCAGCGGCTCTACTCTGAGCCCCTCCCGGATGACTGAGCTTCTCACCCTATCTTTAAGGGAAAGCCCAGACACCCTGCGGAGGAAACTCATTTCAGCCGCTTGTATTCGCAATCTTGTTCTTTTGGTCGCTACCCATAGCTCATAACCGTAGGTGAGGGTAGGAACATAGATCGACTGGTAAATTGAGAGCTTTGCCTTGTGGCTCAGCTCCTTTTTCACCACGACAGACCAATGCAGAGCCCGTAAAGTTAATAAATAAAGTAAGTAAATAAAGCATGTTCAAGTAAATGATGACAGTATAAAATTAAAGCAAGTCATTCAAGGGCACATTACAAAATTAAAATTATAAAACATTTTAACTGTAGATTCTTGGAAGTATTGCATGAAAATGTGTCCAAACCCAAGAGAATTCCATCCTTTTTTACAAATATTTTATGCATCAGAACCTTTCAGTGCGGTGGGTAATGGTTTAAATGTGATCTTACAATGTTTATATTCTACCAGTAATGGCGCACTGTACGTTACACTTGACTTGAGCATTCCTAGTTTTCATCCTCTTTCTCTGTACGTTTACCATTCGTTTGCTCAGAGGTTGATGAGCTTGCTGCTTCCTGAGCAGCTCTTCTTTTCTCCACCCTAGCGGCCCACTTCTTCTCTTCTTTCGTCAGCATCTTTTCGCGTTAAAACTGATTAAGTCAGTGTTTGTGTTGCAATTGCTTAGTACCTTAATTTTTCACTTAAGCTGGCACTTAAGTCTTCCATCTGCCTCAAGAATGATTTAAGATATGAAGAGGTAGGGGAAGTGATGGCGAAGGTGGTAGGGATGAGAACGGCACTTGCACACATGCACCGCACGGCCGCTCTCCTGGCTGCTGCCGAGAGTTGATTCTACAATAAAATAAAATGAAAAATAAAAAGAGGTCAATCATCACTCCGAAAGCAGATAGTAGACATCATGTAGTACCTGTATATGTGTACCAAATTTCAGGTCAAACGGTTTGCGAGCTACAGGTGATTTAAAATCCTGGACAGGCGAACGGACAGCCACAGTAGTGTATTATATAAGAAGATACTTCATACAGTCTTACTGTTTTATCTGTTATCCTTCCCAGTACATATTATGCAGTAGTAACACTGCTTGCTTTATTTTAAAATTAAAATTTACTGATTAAATAATAAACTATTTTTATAGCAGCTAAAATATACTGCAAATGGTTGTTTTGACATTCTTTTTTTAAGAACTTTTATTGCTCTTGTAGTGGTAGTGGGTAATAGTCTGATATAAACCTACAGTAGGTGCACCGCGTTATTCAAAGGCTGATCAAAGCAATGCCTTTGTTTATATTTTCTGTTGATGCAAACAGTAGCCCCTACGGAAATTAAAAAGACCACGGGAATATTAACCAAAACAACACATGCTTCTTCTGTTTTGGCTTCAATTAGCAAACCTTAGACTATATAGCATACTATTAAAATGTTGGTAAGTAATCCAATAAGTACAATTAAAGCAACAAGACTCACTGAATACTACCTGTTTTTCAACTCTGGCTACACCATACTTACTAATCGTGGCACCCGAGAATTTTGTTTTAAGCTGTACATGTTACAGTAATTATTCTATCTCTATATATAATCTTCATTTGGATCTTGATCTTTGTTTGTCCGCGAATGAATTAGAAGAAGAAGCACTAGATGGCAGTAGAGAGACAGTTAAAACATAGGCATTGCATTAAGAATCTCCTCCAGGCTTATAGTACTGAAGACTGTAGTACTCCAGTCACACCTCAAAACACAGACATTCAAACTAAACAAATTGTTGTGCTTTAAATTAACTAATCTTTATATATAATCTTCATTTGGATCTTGATCTTTGTTTGTCCGCGAATGAATTAGAAGAAGAAGCACTAGATGGCAGTAGAGAGACAGTTAAAACATAGGCATTGCATTAAGAATCTCCTCCAGGCTTATACTACTGAAGACTGTAGTACTCCAGTCACACCTCAAAACACAGACATTCAAACTAAACAAATTGTTGTGCTTTAAATTAACTAATCTTTATATATAATCTTCATTTGGATCTTGATCTTTGTTTGTCCGCGAATGAATTAGAAGAAGAAGCACTAGATGGCAGTAGAGAGACAGTTAAAACATAGGCATTGCATTAAGAATCTCCTCCAGGCTTATACTACTGAAGACTGTAGTACTCCAGTCACACCTCAAAACACAGACATTCAAACTAAACAAATTGTTGTGCTTTAAATTAACTAATCTTTATATATAATCTTCATTTGGATCTTGATCTTTGTTTGTCCGCGAATGAATTAGAAGAAGAAGCACTAGATGGCAGTAGAGAGACAGTTAAAACATAGGCATTGCATTAAGAATCTCCTCCAGGCTTATACTACTGAAGACTGTAGTACTCCAGTCACACCTCAAAACACAGACATTCAAACTAAACAAATTGTTGTGCTTTAAATTAACTAATCTTTATATATAATCTTCATTTGGATCTTGATCTTTGTTTGTCCGCGAATTCCACGCATGCGTAGACCACCTTCCAGTTTAGTACGTTGTTGTTACTCACGGATGTCAACAATGTGCCGGAATAACGAAAGGGGTGGTGGACAGTGTTACACTGGTTAGCTCCTGAGGCCTGGTTAGAGAATGAGATTGCCGAAGATAAAAGGTACGTGCCTACGTAACATATGAATGAAAGAAAGACAGTGGGTAAAATGAATGACAACGTAACAGCACGTTCCGGAAATTATTATTGTTACGTTGTAGCCGGCGAGTGCTGCGCGTCTCACGGTTGTACCGTGGCTTGCTCACATGTCAGTGAAATGATCCCTATTTATGCTTTAAAGAGCCTGGATACCTATGTGCCCCCCTTTTATAACCATTGCTCCGTGTATATTGCCTTACTCTTTGGATTGCCACTAAACAACCTGCGAGATTGGAGAAAGGTTGAGAAGAGATCGTGAAAACGAGACGGACTGTGAACGGAGAGAAGCAGAAATGCTCCTACACCACCACATAATTACTATTCGGACAGTGATTCCGTGTAGGCCGTTCCTATCGAATCAATGTCCAAGGGTTTTCTTTTGTAATTTTGTTTCCCTTATAAAAAATCATAATGCTGTGCGACGAAGGGCCCAGTTCATGACTGGCAGCCGCATTTAAACAGGGAGCCCTTCACAGACAACTTTAACACGCGCAACGTAGTTGGGCGCACATGGCTAGTATACATATATATTTTAACATATTCAGAAATGTACAGTATGTAGTAAACAATGAGAAGTTTAGCCAATACCAAAACGTGTCACCAGCATATTTGGTTCCTACCACAGTGCTTCCATTTTGGTTGGTAGAAAAAAAAAAGACCTTTGAAAATCAGTGAACCAACCTGAAGGGAGGCGACATTCGAACTCCGCAGAATGTGTAACAAAACAAGTGTCTGAGTGGATTGTGTATGTATATTACCAAAATGATTTCAATCATTGGGTTCAGTGCACTAAAAAGATAGATATGGATCACTGATTCTTTTTTTTAGTTCAACAAATAACAGTAATTTTTAATCCCAGTCCTACCACAAAGATCAAAAGGTCCCTGTTCTCCCACATGCCAAAAAGCCTGAGCCATGAAATGTCTATTTGCGATATATGGTAATAAGCTACCTGTTTGTGACCTTCACATGCAGTCTGGGTTGAGCAGATTAGGGAATCACATCTGTTCTGATTTGCTGAGTGGTATAACAGAGATTTTCAGAAATAGTTTACTGACTCATTTAGCGGTCAGTTCACCATTCCTGTCTAGTGCTTGCATTTTGGGACTGCTTCAGTTTAAATTATAAACAACCGTTTTGCCAAACCCAGCTCAAGAAAGATTTAATCACAGCCTGTATTAGGGTTATTGATTACTCTTGAGGTGGTTAACTCACAAATTAAATTAAGTAAAAATGCTTCAGATGTTTTCATTTAAAAGGCCGTAGATTTCAAAGCCTCCATCATGAGAGATATGAATACATGTAATGTAGCATTACACCCCTGATATATACAGTATTTGTGTGTGTATGAGTATTGCGTTACAAAATATTAATTGGATAGCTGATTAATAACTGTTCAGTGAATACTGATGAAATGTGGAAACCACACAGGCAGGGGATTAATAGGAAAAACCACAATGTGCCAAAAGAGCAAATTAAGCCTTTCTTCCCCTGTATCAGCCTTGGATATTTTCTATGTTTTCCTGCCCACTTGCTCTCCCCCTTCCTTTTACCAGTGTGTCTTTTCCCCACCTTCAGTCTCGACAATAGACTGGGTTGGCACAAGATGGTTTTAAAAGCTCCTGGGATTATTTACAGCTAGGCCCCAAAAATCTCTTCTAGGGTTAGAGCTGGCTACAGAGGTTCTGTAAAAGGCTAAACTAAAATTCTCTGCTTACCCTTAATATTACTTCACTCCTGGGCCCGTAGTAACCCTTAAGTACAGGTTTCTCCGAGAGACCCACAGCTGCCCCATTCTCCTGGAAGAGCAACACAATCTGATCAGGGGGCACATGCTGCAGTCTGTGCACTCTTCTCTGATCAAACCATAACCATTTTGGCAGTCCTTCACAACATTTGTCTGTAAAATCATTGGCTTTAATTTTCTGGTGCAGGTGTGGAACAGTTGTTCTGTGTCCCTGTATAAATACAGTATTGCCTTAAAAATGTGTTTTTGATAATACCAAAAGTTTGGATTGTGCAGTTCGTTTTCTTGTTCTTCACTCTATTGGTGTAGAAACTTCATAAATTGTAATATTTATGTTACCGTAATGATCGTTAAGGATAGTGTGATTTTTGTCTTAATCATCAGTCACTTTGCTTCTATACAAACAACCATATTATGTTTTATGTGTGTACTACGAGTAAGGAAATAGATTTTTAAAATTTTTTTTTATTTAGCAATCAACACCGTTACCTTTGGATGTTAGCAATTCCCTCAACATAAATTTTATTTTCATATTCAAATCCTGAAATTCATTGATCACCTGGCTTACTATGTGATCAGCCAAATGGTTTATAATTGATTGATGACTAATTAAAATGGTATCCATGTGCATGTTCAGTAAGCAAATATCAATTTTCTGGCATCTTTACCTTTTTTTGTTTGTTTTTTAAAATATGGACAATGCTACTGTATATATTTGAAATACCTGCGATCTGAACTTAGGAGACATACCTATGAAATAATTGAAAGCGTCTTCCTATAACATACCACACAGGTCTTGCTTCCCTCCTTAGCTCGCCCCACTTTGCTGACTGTCCTCCCCACACTCACGTAGTCTCTTCTTCATGCTACGTGTCTGTCTCCAGGAGTCGGCCTCATTCCACTTTCTTTGTCTCTCTCTCTCTTCCACAAATGCTTACAGTTTTTAAATGGTCCAGAAAGAGCAAGAGATGAAAACTCATTATATACAGCAGGATGGTTAATAAATTATTAGTGACTGATTATTGAAAATGAAAAGGCATAATAAGCAAAGTAATGGATTTCAATTTGTTAGATGACTAGTGCACTACTGTTGCAAAAGAATCGAGTTTCATTAATATAATGAGATTATATATAAAACACACAATAGTGAAACAGTTTGTTTTAGGATTTACGTTATATCTTTCCAAACCTACAAAGATGTACATTGAATTTTACAATGCTTTTGAAAGACTTAAATGTAAATTCTTTTTTATACAGTACATAACAGTTAATTACTGTAACATTCAACTAGATCCTCACAATAATCCCCAGATAAGATATGACTGTTAAAATTAGGCGCAATACCCTATCTTTTCTCTCTTTTTATACCGTTTGCCCCTTTACCTCTTGTTTGATTTGACAAAAGAATACATTTCTGTACTGTGACATCATGTCTCATTTTCATCATTGAACAGTGTCTGGCTAGGATCAGGTTTGCAACAAGTTCTCTGATGAGAAAGAGTTGAAGCTTACATATCAAAGTTTAATAATTTAAAGTTTATCATTAAACATTTTTGGAAACTTTGTTTAATAAAATATTCTCACTTTTTCAAACAATGTTGCATTATTTTATGTAAAATAAAAAAAATAACAGATTACACTATCAATACACTGCAGAATCATGGAATTTTTTTTTCTCTAAAAAACTTTGCCTTACACAGGTGCTTTTATAAGTGATAAATATAGTGATTGTTCTTTACCTAGTATCTCTTTTTTTAATCTGCTTTTTTATTTTATGTGATCTTTAAGCCTTAACATGTTGCCTGTGAACACCTGGAATTGTGTTTAAGCTTTAGACATTTTTAGAGGCACTCCTAGATAGAAAGTTGGCTTAACTTCAAAAATAAACTGCTGTCACCTTAATAAGTAATGTCAGGCAGATGAAAATATTTCTTTAGTATACTTGGAACAGTTTCCTTGTTCCAGAAAAGTTTTTTTATATGGTATCTCAATAATTTTCTAGAAATCTGTTAGTGATAGGCTCTTCAGGTTGTACAGAAGACATTTGTATAGCGGAGTGTCTGGGAGACAAAAAAATGTAAGAAATATATCGGTAATGTTTGGTGACCTGAATATTATGATCATCCATCCATCCATTTTCCAACCCGCTGAATCCGAACACAGGGTCACGGGGGTCTGCTTTAGCCAATCCCAGCCAACACAGGGCACAAGGCAGGAACCAGTCCACGGGCAGGGCGTCGGCCCACCGCTGGGCACACACACACCAAGCACAATTTAGGATCGCCAATACACCTAACCTGCATGTCTTTGGACTGTGGGAGGAACTCCACGCAGGGAGGACCCGGAAGCGAACCCGGCTCTCCTAACTGCGAGGCAGCAGCGCTGCCACTGCGTCACCCTATTATGATATTCTTTTCTTTATTTACTACTGATTTATTTTGTGTGCCATTGATTTCTGAAAGTTGTAGTTGGCATACAACTGTTGTAGCATGGGTTAAATAACCTACTTTGACTTATTGGAACTTTTAAAGTGTTAATTAAAGCATTGTTCATTTCCATAATATTGTATCTAATTGAAATGAAAAAGCATGTTTTTGTAAAAATTAGACATTAAATGCAGAATTTCATATGAACCATATATTTGTCAAACTTTAACTTGATCTTCTCTTCCCTTACAATGTTGATTTCAAGGAACTTGAAACATCAAACACCTCTGTAAGTCCTCTTTCTACCACCTCAAGTACATCGCTAAACTTTTCCCAACTCTCACCCTGGCAGATGCAGAGAAGCTCGTCCATGCCTTTGTCTCCTCCATGCTGGATTACTGTAATGTGCTCCTCATCGGGATTCCTGGCAAGAGTACAGTAATCCCTCATCCATCGCGGGGGTTGCGTTCCAGAGCCACCCGCGAAATAAGAAAATCCGCAAAGTAGAAACCATATGTTTATATGGTTATTTTTATATTGTCATGCTTGGGTCACAGATTTGCGCAGAAACACAGGAGGTTGTAGAGAGACAGGAACGTTATTCAAACACTGCACACAAACATTTGTCTCTTTTTCAAAAGTTTAAACTGTGCTCCATGACAAGACAGAGATGACAGTTCCGTCTCACAATTAAAAGAATGCAAACATATCTTCCTCTTCAAAGGAGTGCGTCAGGAGCAGAGACTGTCATAAAGACAGAGGAAAGCAAACAAATCAATAGGGCTGTTTGGCTTTTAAGTATGCGAAGCACCACGGCACAAAGCTGTTGAAGGCGGCAGCTCACACCCCCTCCATCAGGAGCAGAGAAAGAGAGAGAGAGAGAGAGAGAAAAACAAGCAGTCAAAAATCAATACGTGCCCTTCGAGCTTTTAAGTATGCGAAGCACCGTGCAGCATGTCGCTTCAGGAAGCAGCTGCACAGAAGGTAGCAACGTGAAGATAATCTTTCAGCATTTTTAGACGAGTGTCTGTATCGTCTAGGTGTTCGAACAGCCCCCCTGCTCACACCCCCTAAGTCAGGATCAGAGAAAGTCAGCGCAAGAGAGATAGAGAGAAAAGTAAGTTGGGTAGCTTCTCAGCCATCTGCCAATAGCGTATACTTGTATGAAATCAACTGGGCAAGCCAACTGAGGAAGCATGTACCAGAAATTAAAAGACCCATTGTCCTCAGAAATCCGCGAACCAGCAAAAAATCTGCGATATATATTTAAATATGCTGACATATAAAATCTGCGATAGAGTGAAGCCGCGAAAGGCGAAGCGCGATATAGCGAGGGATCACTGTATTCAGAGACTCCAGTATATGCAGAATAGCGCTGCCAGGATCCTGATGAGGGTGCGAAAGCATGACCATATCACCCCAATCCTGAAAACCCTTCACTGGCTCCCTGTCCCACTCAGAATAGAGTACAAGGTTGTTCTCCTCACTCATCAGTGCATTTATGGACATGCCCCCCTTTACTTACAGGAACTCCTTACCCCTCATACCTCCTCACGCACCCTCTGCTCTGTACACACTAACACTCTCCAAGTCCCTAGAACCAAGCTTCGCAGTATGGGTGATAGGGCTTTTTCATCTGTGGCGCCGAGACAGTGGAACGCCCTCCCTGACTACCTGAGAGCCCCACAGTCGACTGATGTTTTTAAGCGGAATCCAAAAACTCATCTTTTTAAAAAGATATTTTGTTAAAGTATAAATATATTTTCTTGTTTTATTATTTTTTATTTTTACTCTGTAGCACTTTGAGATTGCTAAAATATAAAGTGCAATATAAATAAAATTTATTATTATTATTATTAAAATTAACATTTTTTAAAGATCAGTTTTTCCACTGCAGTTTGTAAAAATATACAGCCACTCCTTTTAAGAAAAGCAAAAACAGATATAACATTTCGTTCTTCAGTGTCTTTGTAGTCTAATAAAACTTAGCACAAACATGTTTTGCCTTCAGCAAGAAAGTGAAAGAGAGAAAGAAACAAGAAAACAAGGCTTAGTGATGGGTTTTCCTCTGATGTTTCATACAGCAGATAATTTATCATGAAATTTGGAAAGACAGTTATGGCAGTTGGCCTACCAAGACAACTGGGCTTAAGGGCCTTGCAAAAACAAGAGTGGGGCACAGAATTGCATCTTGAAAAAAGCAGAATATCAGTATGTAATTCTTCAATATAATGAAGTTTATTGTGAAAGAGAGTACATGTTCACTTTTTGTAAACATGATTTCAGTAAATAAAGCAATAAATCATGTTTGCTCAGTGTCTGAACTTGTCTATAATGCTTTTTAGAGTCATGGATCATGCCGGCTACCTCCCAGGGTACGTCTTCCAGAGTTTACTTTCTTTACTTGCCCCTAATAATGGAGTGTATCCTCAACAACAGATAAAAATGGTGGACTTTCTGCATCTCATTGTCAGGATGTCAACCATTCTCAATGATACGACAAGCGGGAGTGTGTTAGTGACAGAGCAACAATCACTAGAGAGATCTAAAAGCAACCACTGCGCAGGTTGAACAAAGTCAGCCTGTAAATGTAGTAATTTTAATCCTTTATTTACCATTTATTGTATTAGGAATTTCTCATGTTTTGCATACTCCAACTTACTCTCGCAGAGCTTTTTGGGTCAGAGCACAGGGTACAGCACCCCCGGAGCAGCTGCAGGTTAATGGCTTTGCTCAAGGTCCCAATGGAGTAGTTTTCATTCTGTCAGTGCTGGGATCCAAACTGGCAACCTTCAGGATTACCAGAACCACCACTCTGGACATGCATACCTGGTGTTTTTAATTGACAGAAGAACATTTTGGTGATGAGAAAGCACCTTGGTTTTAGTCAGTTCCAACAGATTAACCTTTGGAAGTTTTTACTGGCTTTCCTCAGCTTCTTAACTTTGAAGAAACGTTAGAATCCCCTACTTTTTTCAGAAAGTTACTATATAAAGTCATTCAAAAAAAAAAGATACTTCCACTGCACTTGATGCATGAGACAATTCATTGCAGTTCATTGAGCCTATCATAGTAAGATGGGTAAGATCTGAGGACTTTCTGTACATATAAATCAGAACAAATAAAAGAACATATTGCAAAATGGATATTGTCAAGATTGGCAAGTGCATAATAATGTATTATTGTGCAATATATAATACTGTACTAGCCATGTGCGCCCAACTACGTTGCGCGTGTTAAAGTTGTCTGTGAAGGGCTCCCTGTTTAAACGTGGCTGCCAGTCGTGAACTGGGCCCTTCGTCGCACAGCATTATGATTTTTTTATAAGGGAAACAAAATTAGAAAACAAAACCCTTGGACATTGATTCGATAGGAACGGCCTACTCGGAATCACTGTCCGAATAGTAATTATGTTGTGGTGGAAGAGCATTTCTGCTTCTCTCCGTTCACAGTCCGTCTCGTTTTCATGACGCTGTCGTTTCCTGTCACGATCTCTTCTCAACCTTTCTCCAATCTCGCAGGTTGCTTTGTGGCAATCCAAAGAGTAAAGAAGAACCAATGCTTCTTTCTTGAACTCCAAACTCCGACTGAAGGAAAATCATAGAAGTGTGTCTGACTTATATACTCTGACTGCCGACTCCAAGAAGTGGGTGAACATTCGATTTGGACGAAGTGCTGCCAACGACGGTCGATAGAAACAAAAAACCACAGTGGCGACAACGAAGCAGGTGTCGACGCCAGATCTAAACACAAAGCACGGTGTCGACGCCAGATCTAAACACAAAGAGTGGTATCGACAGTGTTTGTAAACAAAAGTAACAACCAAGGTGTTGTGTATTCAGCCAGTACAAACAGCACGTAGTCTCCTTTAGTTCAATCCTTTTTAATCACCACACTCCAACCTCATCCAATGATCCTCCCCCTCACTTCCTCTCCTCCTCCATCACTACTGCCCTCTACTGAACGCAGCAGGAACACCACACAAGGCAGTGAATTCGCGGACAAACAAAGATAAAGATCCAAATGAAGATTATATATAAAGATATGCACAAACTTTGCTGTTGTTTTATCAAATCTGTCAACATGGGGACAAGAAAACAGTGTGTTGTGTTTAAAAGATCTACCAAGCTTCATTGCTAATACTGTAAGGGAGCTAGAGAGCTAGTCATGATGGCCTTACCTCAAGATTACAAGAGTATGCTTCACACACCTGACTTGAGTTGGTCAACGTGAGAACCATTACAGTGCTGAAGCAAGCTAAATCAGTAATTAAGGTGACTATGTTACTATTGTTCTAGGCCTGTTTTATAATACTGGGGGTCCCAAGAAGTGGGGTACAAGTGCTTTTAGCCCTGCTGTGTGTTGAAGTGTACGGAGACGCACCAAATGGTTCAGAGCCAGAAGGGAAGGTTACAGCATATCATATCAATTACCAAAGGTTAACAAGTCCTTGGTAATTATCCCTACTCAATGGATGGTACAATTTCTTAATCTGACCTTCCATGTGTGAAACATTAGGCTGACTCTCACCCAGCACTCCACTTCTATCAGAGCCTTGACTGTTACAGTGTGGTAATGCACTTCAAATCATCCCAGTTAAACTCTGTTTTCTTGGTGATAAAGCAACCCTGGATTGGATGTGATAGTACCATCACTGGTTTAAATGGTAGTGGCTGAAATGAGACTGCTACAATAGGTATACGTATTCCAGAGGTTCAAAAGTACAGAGCATAAATAGACTACATATTTAGCAATATATCAGGCAATGGTCTTATGTAGTTGGTTATAGTAAGTTGTTTATAGATACCATATGTTTTGTTTCCCAGTCTTGTACTGTGTATTTGTAATTACCAAAGCTGAATGAAACAAGTAAGCTAGTGGGCATATAAGATGGGGTACCAAAAATAACCGGAATTGAAAAAGTTTTTACTTACTGCTAGTTAAGTCTCCTTTGAAGTACTCTCCATGTGAATGAACGCACTTGTCCTGACATTTTTCCCACTGGTGGAAACATTTTTGGAATTGCTGAAGAGGAACGTTGTCCAATGCGTGCAGTGATTTTTCTTTGACTTCCTCCACGCTACAAAAACTCTTTTTCCTCTGAGTTCTTTTTTCATATGCGGGAACAAGAAAAAGTCGCACGGAGTAGGGAAGGTGGCAAGAACTCCAAGACACACAAGTCAATTCAGAAATCTCCTATAGTCTGATCTTCGTAAATTGCTTTGCAAACTTTTTTTCAAGATTTTCGTCATTCCTAATTTTGGAAGGTCGGCCAGATCTTGGTTAGTCTTCAAGTGGCATTTCTCCTTATTTGAAACGTGAAAACCACTCGTAGACCTGTGTTTTACGTAAAGTTTCCTCTTTAAAAGCAGTTTCAAGCTTCACTACAGTTTCAGCAGCTGTTTTCCCCAAGAGAAAACAAAATTTAATGCAGACTCACTGTTCTCTATGATTACCCATCACAAAAATCGCAGAACACGTTTAATAAGCACCAAGAAAAAATGACACAGAAAGCCTTGCGAACAATACAGAGCAATGCCACTTGGTAGAATGCCACGGAATACTGTAAGTTTGCAACACCTAGCGGCGAAATTCGCGACCATTTCCAGATTGCGTGCCAGGTACAGATTCTGGTTATTTTTGGGTACCCCCTTGTACATCCTTGACTTAAAGGAACATCACTCTAAATTTGATTGAAATAAATTGATTAAACAAGTATAAAAACAAAGAATCAAAATTTTAGACTGGTATAGAATATATGTTTTTTAATTTGTAAATGGCAAATAATTTTAATATTTTATTTGTTAAAACAGAGAGAGAGAGACAAAACTGCAGAACCGATTTTTTTTTTTCTTTTATTCTTTTATTGAATTTTTTATTAACTTACCAAATTAATTTTGAATGGATTTGTGAGTAGGCCCTTTAAGGATTGCTTCAAAATAAAAGAATTCAGTTAAGCCTTGACTAGAAAATTACCAAAGAGATTTAACAAGAGCTTTCTGAAATTCACATTTTTCCTTTTTAAATATTAAAAACATTGAGTAAGATGCACATATTTCTCTTAAGTTGACGCAAAAACAAATTTTTAGTGGACACTTTTTACCCAAGAAGACTTACAAAATATCAATATAAATGCAATACATGTAAGTATTTGACAAGAAAGTGCACATGAAATAAATGGGTTATATAAGTTATATCTAAAGAAGAGCATAAAGAAGGAAAGTTCCAAGAAATTTTGGGTGGGGGAGATTTTTCAAGAGTCATGTCAACATCGGGACACTAGAAGCAGTTCATGAAATGCTTTTTCACATGGAAAACAATATTTGAGTAGCAGCATATATTTCTATCTTGTCTGAGTGGAGGAGAAGTTATTACTAAGCCAGCTGCTGAGAATAAAGAAAGGAAGTTGTGAAAAGCAGGGCCTTGTAGGGTGAAAGCTAATAAACATTGTCCCATTATAGATATGCTCTGTTTTCCTCCCACCGTCAAGGTGTGACGATGCGGGTTCTGCTCCATGCTCTCATCCAGCCTCTGGGAGCTCTTGAACCAGACACCGTCGGTAATGTCACCGATGAGCTAGACAGTGAGGCACAACAAAGCAAGGGGATGGTGCAAAAGTGCCAAGTGTTCAAATAAATAGTGCAGTGCTTTAAATAGAAGTCATTAAATAAATAATCAATAAAATAGGTGAAAAGTAGAGGTTAAAATCCATTAGAAAAAAAAGTTTTAAAAAAAAAAACCAAGGTTAAAACAATGGCGGGAAGCTGTCCCTTTAAACAAATCAGCCCAGTGCCTTTCTGCTACTGGCGACTCTCCTGCTTCTCCCGTCCAGGCTATGCACCAGGGGAGCCACCCTACCTGCAGCTGATCTTCTCTCTGCCTTCTCCTGCTGGTCCTCTCACCTCACTGATATCTAGCTCCGGTAGGCTTCACCAAACCATGACTGGGGCTCCCCAGCGACCAGGGCGCTCACGCTGGGGCTTTCACGTCCCAAGTCCCGACTCCTACTGCCTTCTTGGCCTTATGCGGCGAGCCATCCTCTTTCCAGTCACTCCGCCTCTTCACAAAATGCTCAGTGGGAGCGACCACTACTGACTGCCCTAGGTGTCGGCCAAACACCCCGTTAGGGCTCACTGCTCAGCTGCCCACAAGCCTGCACTCACTCGTTCTCACTGTCTTGCACCGGCTTTCCTCTCACCGCTTCCTGCCTTCTTCTCCTGCAACCTCTGTTCACTTTTTGCTTTTCGTTTTTCACCCCTAATAGCCGCCTCGTGCTTCTATTTATTACGGGGACGTGGATCAGATGTGGCAATTAGCAACTCCAATTCCGAATGCGGACGACTCCTCATCTGCGCACTTAAGCGAGGACCATCCGCATCACGACCTCCCCTGGGAACCACTTCCGCCACACTACCACGCCCCCTTCTCTAAGCTACGAGTGCGGCGATTATTTATTTAAAAAGTGGCCCTGTTGACTTGAGTTGTGGACCCCCTACACCACACAAGGACTTGCAGGTTAGGTGGATTTCTGTCGCTAAAGTGGCTCATGTGAGTGAGTGCGTGTGCATTCACCCTTCAGTGGACAGGTGCACTGTCCAGATGTTCTATCTGCCTTGTGCCCGATTGTCACTGCAATAGGCTCCAGCTGTTCTGCAACTCGACCCTGGATAAGCGGGTTTACAAACTGGATGGGTAGATAACCTGTGATATGAGAAATCTGAACTAGGATCATCCAAACTTAAAATTGTAATACCATAAAATAAAAAAGAAATGAAGTCCAAAATTAGTAGTGCTACTGATGAATCGGCCTGGCTGTTCTTTCCAAATTCCATTATTGAATATTTTGATTTGAAATAAGACTGCCTCAAATAACTCCTGTTCTGTGAGTGTAACTGCACTAGTTTTTAAAAACCACAATAATAAAAGTTACAAAAAAGCTATCTGTGGAAATCTGTACACCTTGGGTTTTTGGTGCCCATTTCATTAATAAACACACTGCTTTCCTTTTTATAAAATACAGTCTACTACAGTTCCCAAATTGTAACCAGACTAAAATCGATTTTCACTTTACAGAAGTTAAATCCTACTTTATCACTATCCCTCCATACTTTTACATCATCAAGTTCTTGACAACAAAGAAAATGTTTATACTTCTACCACTGTTTATCTCACTTTTACTCTTTGAGTATCCTTGTGTTTTATAAAATTTTATGCATTGGTTCAATCTCATATTTCTTTCTCAGTACCAAATTATAATTTACTCTTTTCATTTTCTTTCTGTGTATATAGAAGTTAATCTTCTAATCGGCAATATAGTTGTATTAGCCAATTAAAAAAGTAAAATAAAAGGGAACTTCAATAAGCAATCTTCAGAACAGCACTGAATGACTCTGTGATTTAAAAAATATTCCTGCCATCTATTAACAGAAGTCTTTATCAATGCAACAAAGTAACTAATTAATAAATACATACATACACTTGTAAGAAAGGAAAGAGGTGGAATGCAAATTAAAATTATCTTGTCCTAGCTATATCCGCTCCTCTCAAACTGAACCACTGCTTGATGAGATCCATTTTAGAAAGCACTCATAAGCATCAAATGAATGTAATAAAATAAATAAATTAACACAGAGAAGATGAACAGCCAAACACACCGGCCAAAGAGAAATAAAATCTCTCCTTGTATGTGTAGATTCCTTCCTGTTATAAGCATTGGAAATCTGAACACCATGAGAGCATGCTAAGCTCAACATGTATCCTAAGGGCTCCAGAGAGAAAGTGTGTGTGACGATGCGGGTTTGCTCCATGCTCCCATCTTCCTTCTGGGAGCCCTTGAACCTGACACCGTCGGTAATGTCACCGATGAGCTAGATGGTGAGGCACAACAAAGCAAGGGGATGGTACCAAAAGTGCAAAGTGCTTTTATTTAAAACCAACAACAATCAAAGTGTTCAAATAAATAAGTGCAGTGCATTCTCAAAAAAATACGTCGTTAATTTAAAAATCCATAAAAACAAATGAAAGGGTGGAGGTTAAAATCCAATAGAAAAAAAATCTTTTAAAACCCAAGGTTAAAACAATGGCTGGAAAGCTGTCCTTTAGCACAAAGCCTTTCTACTGCTTCTCCCGTCCAGGCTATGCACCAGGGGAGCCACTCTTCCTGCAGCTGACCTTCTCTCTGCCTTCTCCTACTGGTCTGTTCGCCTCACTGATCCCTGGCTCCGGTAGGCTTAACCAGACAGTGACTTGGGCTCCCCAGCGACCACGGCGCTCACACTGGGGCTTTCACGTCCCAAGTCCCAACTCCCGCTGCCTTCTTGGCCTTACGTGGCGAGCCATCCTCTTTCCGGTCACTCCTGCTCTTCACAAAATGCTCAGCGGGAGCGACCACAATCGATTGCTCCTCGGGTGCTGGCCAAACACCCAGGCTCGCTGCTCAGCTGCACGCGAGCCTGTGCTTGCTCGTTCACTCACTCTTGCACAGGCTTTCCTCTCCCTGCTTCCTACCCTTTCCTTCTGCAACCTCCATTCACTTTTCTGTTAATTTTTTTTTCCTTTCTAGCCTCCTCATGCTTCTGTTTATCACGGGGACGTGGATCAGATGTGGCAATTAGCAGCTCCCGGGAACAATTACAGATGTAGACGACTCCTCACCTGTGCACTTAAGCGAGGATCGCCCACATCACAAATTCCTTGGGAACTGAGCCGCCACACTACCACACCCCCATTCTAAGACACGAAGGCAGCGATTATTTATTTAAAAAGTGGCCTTCTTGACATGAGCTGTGGACCCGCTACACCACAGTGCGATCTGGGAAATTGAGTAGATGTCAGAAAATCTCCATACCTATAGAAGGAATATATTGTCCTCCTCTAACCTTTGGAAAATGACTTCAAGGATGGACTGATCAGGAGCCCATGACTTTCTCTCAAAGCGGTTAAGTAGCTTGGCCTGGCTGGAAGCAGTTGAATATATTCAACACCCGGCTAAAAGTTAAAGAAGTCAACAGCACCTAAAGATAATCATTTACTTTAAACTGTTTTGGGGAAGTAGGAAAAAATGGTTGTGAATGGCACAAACACATGTTACAAAAATGCCTCACAAAATGTCAAAGTTCCCTTGCCCAAAGTGGGGTTTTAGAATAGCCTCTGGGAATTTGAACATTATCTGATGTTAATTCCCTCTCCCCTTTCACACACTGTTGCACTCTCTATACTCAAACGTTTATACACAAGGCCCAGACAAATCCCCATTTGCTGCACCCTACAAACTGAACCTATGTTGTAGTGTTTATGCATCAGCCCAAACCTTAATGGCCATGTTCTTACAAAAAATGTTATTCAGAGCTCAATTGTTTGGAACTTTTTTTATAGCTTTGTAAAGAACAAAAAAAAAAATTGGGGATTCCTCTTGTTCAAAATAATGGATTGTACCAGAATGAATAGCTGGAGTGCATAGTAGTAATGTGACATCTGTTTGATGTCTTGAGATTTTTTTTAAAAAGTGGGGGGCATGTAATTATAGCCGAGTGACCTGGGTCTCTTTTCTGTCAGGATTGCTTATAGGCATAGACATTTAAGCAAGGTATACATTTTTCACAGATTTGGCCATGTCAGCAAAGATTAAAGGGCTGATTGAATTATGCTATATGTGAGATAGCAAAGAAAAACTTTTATTGCAGTGCATACTGAGTGGCTGTACTCAGTTTGTTATTAGCAGAAAGACTAAGCAAAAGATTCCTTTCAGATTCAGAGTATTTAAGGGAGGGTAAATATTGCTTTACTTAATGCTCTTAATGGACCTCGGCAACAATGAAATGGATTAGGCAAGTCTGAAAATGAATTAAATGAGCTAACACATATTGATTATATCTGCAATTAATGAAAGCTAAAGACCTAACTGGGAAAATACTTTGGTTTTTACATAGAGCAACAACTTACGGCAAATTGTGTATTAACCATACCCAGGAAACTGTTTATTCAGCCTGTTGATATTTTTCTTTCTTATTTTTTTAAGATTGATATGAACTTCCTCCACAGGTTTAGTTCAAGGTTTGGGAGATCATGAAGCGAAGGTTGAAATGAGGTTACTGAGAATCCGCATACAGTTTGCAGAATGTTTTGAAAGCATTCATATTTGGCAGGGGAAGACACTGTAGCTACTTTCTGATGATAAGCAGACTCAATGCCTTAAATGTAGCATAGAAAATTCAGTTATTAAAATGGACAAAGCTTTTAATTGGTCTTTCAGAGTTGTGAGAATATATGTGCGAAATAATATCAACATTTTTTATGTTTTGATAAAGGAGTGATGAAAAGGATAGGACAGAAGACCACTGATGGCATTTGGAAAACCAACAAAATGGAAAAAGTGCAGTGATGTACTCTGCTCTGTAGCTTTCTGTAAGTCACATGTTGCTCATGCTGTCTGTGCTTTGAATTATGGCAGGAGCAGTCGTGGCTTTGGAAAGAAAGTTCCGTTGAAATAATACAAACTTAGAAAAAAGAAAAAAAATGCTGTCAGAAGAGACAACCCAAAACGTTTGGCAAAGGATGTGTGAGTAAGACAAAGAGATGATCAAGTATGAGAAATTAAAACCATTGGCTTGGGTAAATGGCCACCAGTGACTTTTGGGGAGGATCCTAGCTTTTAGGGTGCAGATAGTGTTACCTTTGACTCCAAAGACTTTACCAGCCCTCTGGTTCCTTTTTCTTGACCCTCCCACTGGCACTAAAGATCACATGGAAAAAAAAAAAATAGTTCACACACAGAACCCAATGCAGTTCACACACAAAGCTGTGACAAGGTATGTACGTGAAACCAATATAGTCCACACATGAAACCAGCAAATTACATATAAGATCTAGTACATACACAGAACCAATAGAGTTAATACACGAAACTGATCTATTACACACATGAAACCAGTGTAAGACATGCATGAAACCCAAATACAGGGGGTCCTCGGGTTACGACACAGCCAAAAAGTCACCCAACAAAGCAACACAAACAGAACACTTGTGCCGCATGCAGCCAAACTAGTTTGCCAACTCCCTCACTGATACGCCGCATTACTGCGTATTCTTCCGCTGCATGCAACCAAACTACTTCGCCCACGTAGTCTGTAAGTACGACGCTAATGGCATAAGCCGAAACACTCATGTCCCAATTTTTTTAAGTTTTTATGGGAGTGAGCGTTGTAAACTCGAAATGTCGAGACATTATAACCCGAGGACCCCCTGTAGTGCATATAGTTGCTATGTAAGTAGAGTAATAGTATACAAAGTCAAGCCGATATAATTCATGTATGAACAGCCAATAACATATGACAATACAGTTCACTCACAATCCAATAACAAATTAGAACAAGAACAGGGCATTCATGCCCAACAAAACTCTACAATCCTATCCACTTAATTCTTCTAAAGTAACCAAATCTAGTTTTGAAAGTCTCTAATGTCCAAACTGCCTACCACATCATTATCCAAAGCATAGCACATCATCTGTAAAACACGGTGGAGGCAGTGTGATGGCTTGGGCGTGCATGGCTGCCAGTGGCACTGGGACACTAGTGTTTATTGATGATGTGACACAGGACAGAAGCAGCCGAATGAATTCTGAGGTGTTCAGAGACATACTGTCTGCTCAAATCCAGCTAAATGCTGTCAAATTGATTGGGCGCCGTTTCATGATACAGATGGACAATGACCCAAAACATACAGCCAAAGCAACCCAGGAGTTTATTAAAGCAAAGAAGTGGAAAATTCTTGAATGGCCAAGTCAGTCACCTGATCTTAACCCAATTGAGCAGGCATTTCACTTGTTGAAGACTAAACTTCAGACAGAAAGGCCCACAAACAAACAGCAACTGAAAGTCGCTGCAGTAAAGGCCTGGCAGAGCATTAAAAAGGAGGAAACCCAGCATCTGGTGATGTCCAGGAGTTCAAGACTTCAGGCTGTCATTGCCAGCAAAGGGTTTTCAACCAAGTATTAGAAATGAACATTTTATTTCCAGTTATTTAATTTGTCCAATTACTTTTGAGCCCCTGAAATGAAGGGATTGTGTTCAAAAAATGCTTTAGTTGCCTCACATTTTTATGCAATCGTTTTGTTCACCCCACTGAATTAAAGCTGAAAGTCTGCACTTCAACTGCATCTGAGTTGTTTCATTTAAAATTCATTGTGGTAATGTACAGAACCAAAATTAGAAAAAAGTTGTCTCTGTCCAAATATTTATGGACCTAACTGTACATACTTTAATGCAGTTGATCATAAAAGTGATATCAACTATAAATCTAAGGATTCTAAATGTGCAGAGAGCTGGAATATCATAAATTTAATGTGTTTTGTGTGGCAATTGCTGCCTGCCACTGCTGTCAATTAAGGAGGAAGCCCCAGAAGCACATATCAATTAGCAACTGGGTCAGTTTTAAGATAATGTTTTATGACTACTTTAATGATTAAATAAACTACAAGATTTAAAGTGGACATTTTGAGATTTAAGCCGGAATTTCCACTTTAATCAGAAAATAGACCTTTTCATTGTGTTACTAACTTTTTTTCTCTGGGGCTCAAATACGCTGCTGTACATTCTGATGCTGTTGTGAAGGTGCAAAAAAAAAATATAGATGGCACAGAATATTGTTGAGGAATATGTGACACATGAATATAAAAAAATATTAAAAAAAACACAAATGCATTTTTATGTCCGCATTTTGCTTCACCACATCGAACAATTCATCAACATCAAAGCATGCACATCGATCCTGTAGGTTGTGTAAAGTGGCTTGCTGTCACACGTTGGTAGTAAACAGAGACTCTGACGTCGCGTTCCGACTTGATCACACTGTGTCCCCCGATTTTTTGCTAGTACTGCAACTTGTGCATGTGTCGCATTACTTTTTGAGGACGTGCTCAGAGGATGTGTCAAATGAACGCTGGGAAAGTGTGGCAGCCATGACGTGTACTCGCTCTGAACATCAAGTATAAACCAGCCGTAAGAAACAACAACAACATTTATTTATATAGCACATTTTCATACAAATTAATGCAGCTCAAAGTGCTTTACATGATGAAAAAAGACAAAATAAATAAGAATTAAAATAAGGGAACACTAATTAACATAGAATAAAAGTAAGGTCCAATGGCCAGGGAGGACAGAAAAAACAAAAAACCTCCAGACAGCTGGAGAAAACAAATAAAATCTGCAGGGGTTCCAGGCCATGAGACCACCCAGCCCCCTCTAGGCATTCTACCTAACATAAATGATCAGTCCTCATTGTATTCAGGGTTCTCATGGAAGGACTTGATGATGATGGTCACGTGGACTTCTAGTCTTTAATCCATCAATGTAGGGACATCACGGTGCTTTGATTGGGTGGTAGTGGCGCAGGTCGCCACCCCAGAAAACCGGAAAAAGAACAGAAGAGAAAGTAGGGGTTGGTACGGATTTTGAATATGAATAGCATGAATAATAATGATAATTCATTGAATATACAGACCATCAGGATTAAACTAAGATGAACCTATGAGAAAGCCATGTTAAAGTAATGTGTTTTCAGCAGTGTTTTAAAGTGCTCCACTGTATTAGCCTGGTGAATTCCTATTGGCAGGCTATTCTATGTTTTTGGTGCATAACAGCAGAAGGCCGCCTCACCACTTCTTTTAAGTTTAGCTCTTGGAATTCTAAGTAGACACTCATTTGAAGATCTAAGGTTATGATTTGAAGTGTAAGGTGTCAGACATTCCGAAATATAAGATGGAGCGAGATTATTTAAGGCTTTGTAAACTATAAGCAGGATTTTAAAGTCCATTCTAAGTGACACAGGTAACCAATGTAGTGACATCAGAATTGGTGTGATGTGCTCGGATTTTGTTTTCAGAGTTAAGACTCTAGCTGCTGCATTCTGCACTCATTGCAATCGATTTATGTCTTTTTTAGGTAGTCCTGAGAGGAGTGTGTTACAGTAATCTAGTCGACTGAAAACAAAAGCGTGGATTAAATTCTCAGCATCTTGCAATGATATAAGGGTCTAACTTTTGCTATATTTGTTAAGTGGAAAAATGCTGGAGAAAGTGAAATTCTTTGTCGCCAACAGGAGCCTGGCACACAATATTTTAAGGGCTTTGTTAGAACTGTCTTATTTGCATGAACACATGCTCCAGTGCACCCAAAGACAATTGCGGAAAGGTGTTTTATATTAAATTGCACTGTTTTATCTCAACTAGCTATCCACTATTTTGAGAATAATGGCATTTTATGTACCAGAAAATTATCTTGTGCTCTGCCATTCTTTAAATTATAGACTTTATCTTTTATTTCAAACACAAGTGAGCTTGTCAAATGGACACCCTGCAGATGTGCATTTTAGCATAAGGCCTTAAATACAATAAAATAAAAACAGATTATTCTGTTAGCATTTTTTGTAGCAACTTTAAAAACCACTGTGCTTTTCTCAGATTTTTGACTCTAGCAACAAAATTCTTCATCTATGGAGTTAAATTACCGCCAAAAGTCAGTTTGCAATGATGATGCGTTTGGCAAGAGCACATAGCATATTTTAAGTTTAAGTGATATATTATGCATTTGTTTTGGTGTTATACCTTTTGACAAAGTTCTTCGGTTGCACTACTGCCAAAAGCATGAAGTGAGCACAAAACATTTTTGCAAGCGCAAGTTACATTCTGAGCACAAATGGCACATTGTGCAAACACAAAGAGCACATTTTGCATGTGAACAGCACATTCTCCAAAACTTGTCATGTGAATTTTTTGCCAAATGATTCTGTGCATAAAAGTGGAGGGGCAAGGGTGCAACTTCACAGGGAGACAGGACCTGTTACAGCAACCCTGGCGCATGACAGGTACCTTCTGTGGACAGGCAACCACTCCACTGCAGTGAGCATTGATCCACACATTCAGATTGTCTGAAATCAGAAAAAAATAAACTGAGTCCATTAACCCATCATGCAGTTAAACTGTATAGTAAAACATTTGATCCGAAAAAAAAAAAATCCATTAGAGTAAACAGCAATTTTTTAACTCCAAAATTAGCAGTAATACAGAGAACATCTCGCGTGTTTCTGTTTGACAGTTTAGGCACAACCTTTATTTTGCACAAAAATAAAATACAGCATCATACTGTAGTTAAATAATGAACAGGCACCCCATTCACAGCCACTTCTTGCCTTGCTGCAAGGATAGAGACCTGCACTCAGAGACCCATATTTGTCATAAGCGGGTTCAAAGAGTGGAAAGTTAGATGTCTTCAGTTTAAAAAAAAATGTATTGCATTTCAAGTACCCCTTCACCTTTACCTTTGCTTACCACTTCCAACGTTCCATTGTTTTGTGAAGCAGAGCTTTCCTTGGCAGCATGAGTTGAACCACAGGAAATATCTCTTTATGCTACCAGCAGGACATATCTTTGCAAAATAAAGCACAATATATTTATAAAAATCCTGGGCCATTACAGACCGAGAAGGTGCTGTGCTTCACAATTGGCTGCTTAGAAGTAACCACTCTCTTGCCTCTCTGCTTTTGCACATGGAATATTTTGGTAGCAGTGCTTTGCAAGAATGAATAAAATGACTAAAAAACTTTGCTAAATGTATTGTTAGCAAAATGTGCCAAAATGCTCACATTAGGTGTCACTTGCTTTGCACAGCGTGGCAGACTTTGACAGGTGTTTGGCAATAGGAACATTGGCAAAAGTCACAGGACTACAAAACCTTTGGAAAATGTATTGCTTGTGCTGAATACGTGCTACACATACAGTAATTGCAATATGTGTTGTGTGTTGTAAAATAAGGACACACACCGTCAAAAGTTATTTGGGGGGGGGGGGGGGGGGGGGGGGAGGGAATCGCCCATATACTGTAGCACAAGCAAAGGAAATGACAGCTTCACAGGCAAAGTTCAAAACGGAGCTGACTAAAAGAGGAATGTGGATGGTATATATGTGCGTGTGTGTATATGTATATATATATATTGTGAAAGATTAAGGTCTCCGTGACCCCTTGAACCCTCAGACTAGACGTCAGACACCAGGCAAAAGTCCAAATGTAATATTTATTATTATAAATAAGTGCACAAAGCACCCTCCTCTCCACAATACTTAATAATAAATCACAATAAACAATAACCAATCCTCCACTCCCAGACGCGTTGCCACCCTTCCACCCAGCTCAGCTCGACGTCTGGGATTTCCTATAGTCCTTTTATAGTCCTTGATCCATGTGACTAGGAACACTTCCGGGTCATATAAAAAGTCTTCTTCACCCTGGAGGCACGTCGTTTCCTGTCATGTGATCATGACGCACCTCCGGGTTATAGGGCACGTAAGAGTCCGACAGCCTCCCTATAGCGACTCCTGGTGGCCCCCATGGTATCCAGCAGGGCTGTGCATATAAACTACAGAGTCCATGATGCCCTGCTGGAATTCGGGGCACGTCCACGCTGCTGGGAGAGCTCCTCCTGGCGGCCTGGGGGTGAGGGCCGGAGTAGAAAGCAGGCAATCCTTCACAATATATATACAATATATTGCATAGTTTACTTTCAAATAATGCAAAGAGTATGCAACACGTGTTTCGCCCTCATTTGGGCTCATCAGGCGTACACACTCTACTGCCCCCCTCTCAGGGAATCGAACCTTGGACATCAGCGTCAGAGACGAAGCCCCTTTACAGTGCGCCACGGCGTGTGGTTCATTCATTTGACAGCCTGTAGGTCCGGAGTAATTACATTCATTGCATTCGTAGTCTGAGTCTCGACGACCTGAATTGTGTGGGTGGTTACCTACCAGGTAACGCTTGTGGTTGGTCTGCCATTTGGCAAACATCCACCACGGTGACACCTGATACCTGGTAGGTTATCACCCATACAATCAGATTGTGATTCAGACTACGAATGTCATGAATGTAATGGCAGACAGAATGGCAGACCAACCAAAAGCGTTGGTCGTCATTCAGGTTGTCGAGACTCGGACTGTGAATGCAGTGAATATATAAATAATATTGTGATGCCGTTACACCCCTTCACCACATCTGCCAGGGGAACAAGGGTGGGAAGCCCAGTATCACACACTGGACACTAGATGGCAGCCTCCCTGGGTTGCAGCGGTGCCTTGGACTCCCCCAGGGCTTCATGGGGGTTGGAGTTCTGTGCAGCTCTGTGGGGTTCTGCAGGGTGTGCTGCAACAGGAGTTGCTGGCCCCTTTTGGGCACTGGTTTTGCCTTACCTGGAAGTGCAGCTGGATGTTGCCAATCAAGCACCTGGAGCACTTCTGGGTACCCAATAAAAGGGAGCCAGCGACCACCACTCAGCGGCCAGAGTTGGGTGGAGGTGGACAAAGCTTGCTGAGGAGGAGTGGTGGTGGAAGAGAGGAGAAGAAGAGTGCTTGGTGGTACTGTACTGTGCTTGGGACTGTGTTGTGGCTGGAGGGATTACAGGGAAGACGTGTCCTCCAGCTGAAGAAAAATAAATAGTTTGACACGGAGGCAAGGGTAAAATAAAACAATCTGTGTCGGGTCGGGCGCTATATAGAGCCTTTCTTACAATATATATAGTGTAGTTTGCAGGAAGTGATGTCATCGGTGAACGGCATTCTGGAACTGAAAGTGATATCATGAAGAGGTGGGCTCTTGAGGGATGGAACTGGAAGTGATGTTATTGTGTGGATTCATCAGTTGTTCTGCAGGGAGAGAGGAAAAAGATTTGGAAAGCAGTGCCAACCCCCTAGTTCAGTGGGTAACTGCATCTCTTTAAGCCCGTAAACTGTCTCCCAAATACACGTGTGTGACAGTGTTGAAAAATGTCACTCATTTTTGAAAAATGTATTTCTTGTGCTCAAAATCTGCTACTGCATGCGCACTCAAAAATGCATCATACACACTCAAAATGTAATCCAACTCCGTACTCCTTGTTTTACTGATCTGCTGAAAAAGTTAGGAGACACTGAAACTGTGACATTGTAAAATTATTCTTTACAGTTTTATTTCCAGGGTTGCATTTCTGGGTATGTCTTGAAAAAATGGTTGACCAGAACTACAATAATGTTCAAAATGTCTTGTTACTTTTTGTCATATGTTTAATTTTACAGGCAAGTAAAATAAATACGAATGCTTCATATGTGAGCACATAGTGTCCAACCACTGGTCAGACCCTTTTTAAAGCAGACTATAAAGACTGCATTAAAACAGACCAATGTATCGCAGTTTGCTTCTTCTGGAGGCCTCTATGAAGTTAAAGTTGCATTCACACTGTTACTCTCTTTGACAAATGATTTAGACCGATTCCCCTTATTACCTTCTAAAGTTCCAAAAATTAAATAAAAAGCCGTGTTTTCAAAAGTGTAT